>NW_018404136.1:0-117 GCF_002113885.1 Mizuhopecten yessoensis
CCTTTTGGTTCTGACGTCTGTTGTATAGAGGATGATATTCCTTTTGGTTCTGTTCTCTGTTGAAGTAAGGGAGTTGTTGCTTTCATTTCTGACTTCTTTTTTGCAGAGGTTGATGTT
>NW_018404136.1:1077-1161 GCF_002113885.1 Mizuhopecten yessoensis
AAGCTCACAATGTACGGGTTTTTTTATGTTGATAATGACTTTTTTCTTTAGACAGGGTAACATATTTAGCCATTTGTCTAGTTT
>NW_018404136.1:3378-29882 GCF_002113885.1 Mizuhopecten yessoensis
ACAATTTTTTTCATATGAAATATTTATTATTATTCAAGTTATTCCAGTGAACATTTTTTTCACCTTCAGCTTTCACTCAACAGAATTTGTCCTGTTTTTATTACTTCAGTAGGTATGTTACCTTTTTAATCTTTTTCCCGAAAGTGTTCCACACATCTACCTTGGTCAATAGGCCAATAAATGAAAATAAAGTGTATATTTATTTGGTCTGGAGTGTTAGATGAAATAACTTAATTCATACATTAAATCATATGAAAAAAAATCAAAATCATTTCTCAAATCTCGATACAAACATCCATGTTTCAATTCTTCCTTGCTTTGTTTATCAGACATATCCTCATCTCATACACATCTTATCAACAATTGTATGCCTCCGCTTACCGGATCTTCAAAATTTTGATTTTAATGAGAGGTTTGTTACCTTATGGAAACAAATATCAACTTGATGAAAAAAATCCCTAAAGGTACGGTTGAATTGAGCACGAACTTAAAAATGGATACCAATTTAAAGTCAAACCCAGATGAGTGCAATGCCAATCCGAACTCGAACATTTACCTTACTCAGTTAAAATTTATTTTTCGAATGAATTCTAACATTAAACCCGTAAAAATTGTTTATGAGTTTTTTGAATTCTGTTTACACACTTAGTACAAAATGTTTATTAGAATAGTTTCAAAGTAGATAACTCCATTACAAATAAAAGATTTAATAGATAATGTACCATACACCCTTAGGTCGGCCCAAACCTATCAACGTGATGATGATGATGATGATGATGTACTCTCAAATGTAAATAAGATGACCATCGTCATCATCACTAGCATCATGTATACACATTCAGGGCTGTCACATTTAAGCATACGTTGTACGACTGCAGGCGCTTACTGTTGTTTAATCTGTCAAGGCAATTATTGTAAGCTTTAGATGACAGTATATGTTTTAAATAGTGTTACATCATTGGATCATTGGGACAAGTAAATATTGGATCGCCCACAGGGGTTCGGTTCTATCAGTAGATCATAATAAGTAAAGGTGTTTATGATATTTTATCATATGAAAACATCCTAAGAGTGAAAGTGCTTATTTTCGGCTTTTGGCCGAGTAGCCTAATTCAATCAGATCACTTCTAAAATTGGTACATCATGCAAGGTTAGATATAACCTAAATTATAAAGTAAACGTGGGAACTAGGCAACTTATAAATTACCTTTGCTGCAAACAAGACATCATCTTTTGTGCATTTTCTTCGATATGACGTCTTTAAAATGCGAAATCACGATATATTGATTAGCATTGAAATTATGCAGCTTCTAAGCTTTCCTTCCAGATAAATGTATTTACATATAGTCTGCCCATTCAGGATAAAATCTTTTTAAAACCCAAAAATATGTACACACCTACGAACGTATGCACACAATCCTTCAGTGCCATGGGCACTTTGATGTGATGAACTATCCAAACCACCCTACATATATTGTCTATCGGTCCGTCCGTCCTCCATTTCGTTCGTCCATTCGTCCTTAAATAATTCCTTTTAGAGCTATTTTTCAGAATGTACTGGAGGCATCTTTTACAAAGGATGAGTGTCTATAAGGCCCCTTTTTGGGCCTTGGTATAATCGGATTTTCGACTCCCTAATTTGTTCAAAGATGTCCTGAGATCTTGTATGGTGTACACACTATTGGCTTCCCAGTCCCGCAATCATCGCAGTCAAAGAAACACGAACCAATTTACCTTTTGTGGTAAATTTTGAGATGTGTTTGGCCATTACTTGTGCTGAACCTGTGTACTAGTCGTCCTGACATGAACTCTGTGATGTTGTTTTCCTGGTCACAGATCCACAGTGTCTTGGTGGTAGATGACAGACTTATGTCTTTAATTGGAGACCACCACTTCTCCAAAACCTTGGTCTGAGTCAACAGGGTATATACTGGACTGGTCACTTCCTTTCTTCCTTTTGGTCTCTGTTGTGTTGAGGGTACCCTTCCTTTTGTTTCTGACTTCTGTTGCGAAGTGGATTGCCCTAGTCCAGCAGGGGATCCAACTAACCGGTCAAGCTCATGTAAAACTTGACCTGATGTGCTAACTTCTCCCAAAGCTTGTTGCAGGTGACCTTGGGGATATTGGTTTGGAATGAAGCTAGCAAAAGCGAGGGAAGGTTTTACAAGGAGTGTGACAGTAGATTGAATCCCAGATCCTGCGTCGTAGATTTGTATGTCAGAGCCGCGCTGAAGTGCTATCTTACATTCCTGTAATTGTTGTTTTAGCTTTGTGCTGAATATTTCAAGGTCCTGTTTGTAGGTTTGAAGAAGCTTGGTATTATCTTCCTGCATTTGATGATAGACAGACAGAGTCTGTGCTGTAAGCAGGTCCAGATTTTCTTTGAGTTTGTTGGTCTGTGTCTTAAACTGGTGCGTAAGTTTATCAAAGTTCCTGGCGTTGTCCTTTAGATGTTTTTCAGTAGATGTGATCTACTGGTCAATTTGCAAAAGGTCAACATTCTCAGTTTTGTCTATAAAGTTTTGAACATCCTGTTTAGTTTGAGGAGTAATTTCACTAAGGTCACACAAAGGGTGACTCTTATGTACAGTAGATACACACTTGATTCAAACAGGAACTCGACACTCTTCACAGTAATGGTCTAGTTGTCTCCCCTTGTGGTGTGAACAGGTGGTTTGACCTTTGATACGAAAAGGAATCTGAGCTTTGTATAGTGATGTAGCCATTTTGATAAAATGATCCAAAACCATTTAATTTTTTTTTTACTATAGAAATTTGATTTCACAGAAGAGCAGTTTGTTGCATACTGACAAAACAATCACAAAGAAAAACTTGTTTTCATATTAGGAATAAAGATCTGAGTCCCCAGTGTCCAATTAAATCTATTTTTTTTAATCCTGTGGTTGACGTTTAGTGGTTGTTGCCCGTTGGAGTAATTATAGGAACCACAGACCATTTGGAGTCACGTATACTCACTCACCATGTTTACAATGTCAGGCCGTCCACATACAACGAACAACAACACTTTAATATACACATCCATCAAAGCAGATTATGTCACAGCATAATAAGTGATGTTTTCTGTTTAAAAACCCTTTCTCGGTAGAACTGTTTAAGTCCGTAATTCATATTACAGCATTAACCATTCCAGAAGTTATATAAGCTACCCGGACAGACAGTACTAGGACAATACAATCTAGCTAGGTTGATAAGGAATGTGTTTTGTTCCCATAAGCCTGACGTTAGGGGTGAAATAATCTACCCGTCTATCTATAGGGGTGGTGTACTGTGGGGATTTAATAGAACAGTGTGCAGCAGGGCATGTACAAATGTAATAGGTCTTGATAGTGCGACGTTACCGACGATCTGCAGAAATGATCAATTGACAGAACGTGATTATTTTGAAATACGTAAGGGAGCAGCGTTTGGTTTTCTCAATAATTTCCTTTCTAATCTATATTTTGAGTTGAAATTTACAACTTTACTCATTTGAGTACTCTCACATAAAATGCAAATTCACTTTTGTTTTATACGGAGTAATGGCTTCTGGACACATCTCAAACTTGGCAATTGCAAATGCCGCAAGTGTAAAGTACAAAACATAGTTCACTCCGACCTATGTTTTGCCTTTGGCCTTATCATTTAAAAGATTTGTCTGGGTAGCTCTGTTTAAGCTTGTAAATCACATAACAGTATTTACACGGCCAGAAGTTGGGTGTTTTATTATCTACCCGGCAAAACTGGACTATGACAATTCAGTCAACCAGGTTAGTAGGAATGTGTATTGCTCTCTTAAACCTTACGGTAGGGGTGTAATTATCTACCTGGCTATCTATATGGGAGGTGTAATATGAGCGATTTTATAGAGAAGTGTGAAACAGTGAGTGTAATGGTTCCTTGTTGTGCGACGTTGCCGACGACCTGCAGAAACGATCAGCTGACAGAATGTGTTTATCTTTATATAAAGTATGGTAACAGCCTAGACTTTGTCAAGGCTGTGGACTTTTAAATTTCAGATTAACTGTAGATTACATAAACATTAATGGTTATATATAGTATAAAGTACAGACACTACATGTACTACTTCAGTTTTATTTGTGTGTCGGCTCATCGCCCTCTACTTGTGTATTGCTCAGCTTCCCTCTGTATTAGTTGACTAAATTGTTATTGAAAATATATATATAATCTATTTATCTAATGCCTTATATTATCCAACTGTGGGCTATTCAAATTAACCTTCGTCTGTGGTCCGTCGACAGATAAGAGAAAAGAAAAACCTGTTAAGATGGTGTGATGGTTGTGCACAAATTCTCTACGGGATCTCTTGTGTGTTTATTTTAAGTTGGCCAAAAAATATTACAAAAGGCGTTATCATAGTCAGTAACACAAATTTTAGTAAAGTCAATATGATTTTATTACCACAAGTCACACATAGAATTGACAATGTGAATGATAATGAAATATCAATAAAAAATGTGTTGAATTTAGTTTTTCGATTAAAACCCTGCACTTTGATTGCAAATTATTCAAAATTGTTTTTAAAAAGCCTTAAAAAGTTAAATGTTATAGTTAATACAATGAACTAGATATGTGTTCTGCATTTAATTGAAGGGGATAACAATGTGTACAGCAAATTAATCACAAAAGAGCAAAAGGTTTTAAGTAAAAATTAATTTAAGTGAAAATAAAAGGCCCAGAGGGCCAGTATCGGGTTTCCTCTAACGCCGAAGGTTAAGTCAGAAGCAGTATCAATACAGTTATGGTACCTTTCGATTCAGAAGTCACTTTTTTATATATATTTCCAATAATTGTAATATATGTATTGTCTGTTATGTTGAGATAGACATCTCAGGTCCATAGTTTATATCAAGTGATCCTGACAACTTCCATAATCCTGTCAGTGTTAGTTTTCATGGTTACTAGATAAATACAGAAGTTAAACCAAAGTTTTTCAAGATGTCACACACTGCTGTACTGTAGTAGTGTGACTTTGTTAAGCCCAAACACTGCCCACAGAACATCCTCCCTGTTTACACCTACAGCAACTGTACCGTAGTCATCTGTGTGTATGATCCTGAGAAACTCACCACGCCCACTGATGAGAAGGATACGTTTGTTGTCACAGTCCCCTATGACTAGGTTACCCAACCTGTCATACACCATACAATAGGGTTTAAATGGTTTACTTCCTGACTGTGATGTTGGTGGATATGTATATGGGACTTTACCATCATATACAAATAGTTTCTTGAAATCTGTGTTCATGACAATAACACGTTGTTTCCCCTCACCATCATGAAATTTAGTGTCCAAATCAGTCACTGCGACATTGTGAGTGACAGGACACTCTGAGATCCTGTATGGAGTACACACTAATGGTTTCCCTGTATCTGCAGCTGATAGAGTATGTACCAATGTACCTTCTGTGGTGAATTTTGAGATTTGTTTGTTCATCCCCACAATGACATGGTTACTAGCTGTAATACAGAGACACTGTGGAAACTCCCTGGTGATGAATCTGTGTACTAGTCGTCCTGACACGAGCTCTGTGATGTTGTTTTCTTTGTCACAGACCCACATTGTGTTGGTTGTTGGTGACAGACTTATGTCTATGATCTTAGTATTGTGTGTAACCTTCTGTATAACTTTGCAGTTCCTGTCCAGGAGAGTTAAGGTGTTACTGTTATTATAACTGGTCCACACCTTACCATCAGTGGTGGGACATACAGAATTTATCAAACATGGAGACGTCAACTCCGCCATCACCTTGGTCTGAGGCAACAGGGTATCTACTGGACTGGACACGTCCTTTCTTCCTTTTGATATATGTTGTTTAGAGAGTGACCTTCCTTTTCCTTCTGACCTCTGTTGTGAAGGGGATGGTCTTTGTCCAGCCGATAATCCAACTGACCGTTCATGACCTCGTAAAGCTTGATCCTGACCTTGGCCTGATGTGATAACTTCTCCTAAAGCTTTTTCAAGGTGACCCTGAGGATTTTTGTTTGGACTGAAGCTAGCAGTTCCCTGGATAGGTTTTACAGGGAGAGTGACTGGAGATTGAGTCTCACACCCTTTGTCGTATATTTGTATGTCGGAGCCACGCAGAAGGGCTATCTTACATTCTTGCACCTGATGTTTTAGCTGAGTGCTGTACATTTCCAGATCCTGTTTGTAGGTTTGGAGTAGCTTGGTATTATCTTCCTCCATTTGCTTATAGAGAGACAGAGTCTGAGCTGTTAGCAGGTCCAGATCTTCTTTTAGTTTGTTTGTTTGTATATTTAACTGTTCTGAAAGTTTGTCAAAAATGCTAGAATTGTCCTTTAGTTGTTGATCAGTAGAAGTGATGTACTGGTCGATTTGTACAAGGTCCACTTTCTCAGTTTTGTCTATAAAGCTTTGAATGTCCTGTTTAGTTTGATGAGTAATTTCACTAAGGTCACACAAAGGGTGACTCTTATGTACAGTAGATACACACTTGATGCAAGCAGGAACTTGACATTCTTCACAGTAATGGTCTAGTTGTCTCCTCTTGTGGTATGTACATTTTGTTTGACCCTTGATACGAAAAGGAATCTGTGCTTTGTATAGGGATGTGGCCATGTTGATAAAATGATGCAAAACCTTTGTAGTGTTTTTGACTACAGTAAGTTGATTTCACAGTGAACCAGTTTGATGTACAGCTGTTTACATTGTTTCTGACACTATTTAAAATACAAGGATATGTTTGTTTCCATGTAAGGAAAAATCACAAATTCTGAGTGTCTACTATAATCTATCTTTCATAAAATCCAAGGGTAGGCTATTGTTGGTATTACCCGTTGGGGTAATTATGTTGTAGAATGTTTTTATATGAATAGGAACAACAGTACAATTGTAGTCACGTATAATCACTCACCTTGCTTACGATGTCAGACCGTCCACAGACAACGAAAAACACATTTTGATATACACATCCATCTAAGCAGATTATGTCACAACATTGATAATGATGGACGTTTTCTGTTATAAGTTAATGTCTGGTAAATTTGTTACAATTTGTAAATCACGCAACAGTATTTACCCGTCCAGAAGGAGGGTGTGTTATGATATAACCGGCAAGATAGCACTATGGCAATAAAGTCTAGTCGGAGTAGAAGGAATATGTATTGATTTTCGAAGTCGGGGTAGTATAGGGGTGTACTTATCTACGTGTCTATCAGTAGGAGTTGGCGTATTATGGATGATTTGATAAATTACTATGCAGTATTAGTTTCTGGTTGTGCCACGTTGCCGACGATCTGCAGAAGTATTAAGCTGATAAGAGAATCTTAAGTATGCATAAGATATGGTAATCGAGATCTTGTCACGGCCATGTATTTCTTTTAACTTCACATCTACTGTGGACTACATTAACATAACTTATTAGGTATAATATAGACATTACATGTTCTACTAATTACATGGGATAAAAGGTAAATGGGTATATTTCATCGATACTTGTAAATAGTTCTGTTTTACTCTAGATGAGCTAAATCATAATGAGTATAATGTATACATACGCTATATGTATTATGCCTATTAGTCTTCAAAATGAAAAGTAAAAATGGGTTTGATTAGGTCACCTAGGCCTCAGCCTCTTTTATATTTAAAACTATGACGGGTTTCCTCCTTCATTTAGAGGTGAATAATATAAGTATGTAGTAGTTTTACCCATCTCCTAATATCAAAACAAAAATTTAAATAATTTTAAACTTTATCAACAATTTTCCATGAGTCAAATGCTTTCTCTTCATATGTCATTAATAAAATAAAATAAATTATGAAATAAATTAATTCAACTTACATTAATCACTCTTATTGTCCGAGATGTTAGCGCGAGACTTGGGGTTAGGGGCTGGGAGGGGTCTTGATGAGGGAGGATATCGGATTACCCTGAAAAAAAACCATGTAGTCAGACAGGTGCCCCACGAAACGTTTCAAGTTAGAACCCCCGTGCCACCTTTTAACAAAGGAGATTACATTATCCACTGCACCATCCAATCAACTAAATAGAAGAAAAAAAATCTTTAGCAAATTGAATACTGTCGTAGACTTATCTGGTATTTTCCCCTACATAACGGTCTGAATGAAATTCTGTTTGATCTTCAAAAGTCAATTTATCCAAAACAGATCACATCCTACATGCTATAGACCCAGAAGCTATTTCAAAGAAGTATTCAATTATGTTACAGATTGACTTTGTTTTATGAACTGTCTAGATGTATCTCCCTTTGGGATACATGTAATAATAACTGGCATTTGCGTTACTGATAATTGGTAAGCAAGTACATAATGGGATGGCAGATTAGCAGTTAAAACGTTGATCACTTTGACAAAAGATATAAACTTTGACTCTTACATTTGAACGGAAATTGTCCAGGGCTATCTTATATACCATTTCACCCTAGATTGATTAAAGGATGAGTATATATAAGGTCCTTTTTGGACCCGGTATTTCCCGAATTTCATCTCTTTAATTTGTTTAAAGATATTAGGCACGCACAATACCTAAGGCAAAGGTTTGACCGAAAGTGCGCTTTTGGGGTACCAAAAGGGATAGGGTAAATCATTAATAATATTTTAATAATATGTTTTCAAAATGAGCTAAAACAACACAAATAATGTTATTTTTGTTTTTACGTCCTATTAACAGCTAAGGTAATTTAAGGTTGTGCCGCCCTGTGTGTATGTGTGCCGGACACAGGTTATGTTGGTATACTTGCCTCTTTGTGAAAACGCAGATCTTATGCCGACTTTTAGGTTTTATTTCACTGAAATACCATTCCGAAGGCACCGATCACAGCATTCAGCCTGGTCACATTATACTGACAACGGGTGAACCAGTTGTTGTCATTACCCTAAATGCTGAATGTTAAGCAATAAATAACCACTACCACTGATAAGGACTTCGGTATGTCCCGGCCTGGGGACAGAACCCAGAGCCTTCCTTAACACGAATGTTCAACATTTAAGCCAAAAGTGAGGTGTTGCCAAGGAAGTCGCTAGGATAAAAAAAGTAATAAATAGGAAGATTCCGAGTGTTGCAATGGTTGCAGCAGTTTTAATTCTGTCTCCTTTGTGTCACCAAATAAAGGGCACGAAAGCAGTGGGTTACAGAAGCTGTATTTTTTTCTCGATCCCGACCTGCAAATGTCGCATTAACAGAGAGAAAGAGAGTTGTTTTTAATGTGCAAGGTTCAAAATAGAATAAAAACAGAAAGCTGAAGTTATGGCCGGGATCAAACTCAGGACCTTTACATTGTAAAGTCTGCACATTATCTACGTACATTCTAAAGTCTGCACGTTATCTACGTACATTGTAAAGTCTGCCCGTTATCTACGTACATTGTAAAGTCTTCACATTATCTACGTACATTGTAAAGTCTGCACGTTATCTACGTACATTGTAAAGTCTTCATGTTATCTACGTACATTGTAAAGTCTGCACGTTATCTACATACATTGTAAAGTCTGCACGTTATCTACGTACATTGTAAAGTCTTCACGTTATCTACGTACATTATATAGATAAAGCTTCAGCATGATTGTCCAATTTGATGGACTGCAAAGTCTATGAAGAACCTCACAAGGTAACTTACTCTATACCAGAAATAATCCTTTTTGTTGTTTTATCTTCTATATATAATATCCAAATTTAAAATCCTCGTGAACATTAGCAACTATACAGTATATGAAAAAGAAAGTACTCAGAGTTAAACTCACCCTTGGGGTTTTACCCAACGCCGTTGTAATTTCTTTCCTCCAAAGTTTTGTTAACAGTGTAACTATATAGCAGTCAGACACTACACCAGTATATTGGTGATACGCTACGTTCCTCTTAATATCACGTATCGTTTATCAGAACAATCGGCCACTTGTTTTCTTTACACAAACTGAATAAAATATGAGATACAATGTGTTTCGTTGTCACAGGAGATTGAAGCGGCCATCAACAGTGGCTGTAACATAATCCCGGTGATGGACAACTTCAAATTCCCTGCCGCCGACACGTTACCGGAGGATATGCGACAGATCGTGTTCTTTAATGGAATCAGGTAAGAATGCAGAATGTTTTTTAAACTTTTCACCCCTATGTAACTTTATAAACTCTATCTTTCATTGATCTAGATGTGTCCATTATGGTCCACAGTGGTGAAAGGGTTAATACATACCTGGTGAATCTAACTGTATAGTGTTACAACCGGTTTTCAGGTCCTGTACAGTGACAATGTAAACTGTTGTATATCTGGGTTAGGGTTAAGGTTAGACTGTACAGTGACAATGTAAGGTGTTGTATATCTGGGTTAGGGTTAGACTGTACAGTGACAATGTAAGATGTTGTATATCTGGGTTAGGGGCAGGGTTAGACTGTACAGTGACAATGTAAGATGTTGCATATCTGGGTTAGGGTTAGACTGTACAGTGACAATGTAAGATGTTGTATATCTGGAACTCAATGGTTATTATACAGTGATCAAATTGATTTATAGAATCAAGACTGGTTTCAAATATTTTAACCCCAATTTACGCTATGGTAATGTAACATCATTTCCCCATCCTTTTGATATTATTGTGTCTGCCTTTGTTGTTCAGATAAATTTTTTGAAAAACCATTAATACAACAGAGGCCAACAGTTCCGGTTAACTACATCTGATAGTAGTGTGGGGGACAGGGCCCAATTGTATAAAACATCTCTAGGAAAATCTCAAGCAATGTATTGTCTATGGGAAATCTTAAACTTGAGAAAATCTCAAGAGTTTTATACAAGTGGGTCCAGGGTAATTACTCTGTTTTTAGCTCACCAAAGGGCCAAGTGAGCTTATGCCTTGGTGCGTTGATGATATCTGGCTAGTAGTATGCTAGGATTAAGGGCTACCAAGTTTGTTCAAATGAATGACCTTTACCTGTGTTCAAAGTCACAGGGGTCAAATGTGTTAAAATCTTTAAACAACTTCTTCTTAATAACCATGAGGCCCAGATTGTTGATATTTGGCCAGTAGCATTCTTGGATGAAGGGCTATCAACCTTTTAAGGTCACCTGAGACAAAGTCTTAATTGATCTATTGCGCATGCGATCGCCTTTTGTCCGGCGGCGTCCGTCGTGCGTCCGTAACAAAATAACATGTTCGACTTCTACTCCAAAACCCCTTAACCAATTTAAATGAAATTTTGCAGAAACCTTGCATGGCCGAAGGTCAACCAAAATTATGAATTATATTTTCCCCAGCCCCTAGGGGCCTGATGGGTGGGTTGAATTGTCTGAAACTTCAAAAATCTTCTTCTCAAGACCCAGATATGGTAAAATCAAATACTCTTCATAGATGGAAGGTGCTTTACCAAAGTTGTGAATTTAATGACCCTTGGGAGGGGGTAAACTTTACTATAGTTTATATAGGGAAATCACATTTTTGACCAACATTTGTTTAATTTCCATTGGAAGTAATTCAATTTGGGTTAGCATTATCAGTATTGGATAACAGTTTGATGGTATGCACATATCAGCCCTGACTGACACCTAGGGGCTGATGGGTGGGGCCGAAAAGGGTTGTAAATTTCAAAACCTTCTTCTCAAGACCTAGATATGGTAGAATCAAATACTCTTCATAGATGGAAGGGTTTTAAGGTGCTATACCAAAATTAGGGCGGGGCCCAAAGGAGTTCATTTTCCTTGTTTAGAATCTAGATATTGAATAAGGTGGTTTTATTGGGTTTTTTGGTCACTTTGAATAATATTTCTGTTCATGTTTTAAAAAACAAAATCAACTCTCTGTATAAATATATCAGGACTCAGGTGACCGTTAAGGCCCATGGACCTCTTGTTCATTTGAATGTCCTTGACCCACTTTCAAGGTCGCATTTGGTCAAATATGTATAAATCTTTAAAGAATCTAATCTCAATAAACAAAAGGTTTTGGTAAGTTGCATTCTGAGATGAAGGGCTATACAGTTTTAAGCTCACCTGGCCCGAAGGGCCAAGTGAGCTTATGCCGTGGTGCGTCGTCCGTCCGTCGTCCGGCGTCAATATTTTACTTTAAACAACTTCTTCTCAATAACCAAAAGACCCAGGGTACTGATATTGGACCTGTAGCATGCTTGGATGAAGGGCTACAAAGTTTGTTATAATGAATTACCTTGATTCGCTTTCAAGGTCACAGGGGTCAAATGTCTTAAAATCTTCAAACAACTTCTCCTCAATAACGAAAAGGCTCAGCGTACTGATATTGGGCCTGTAGCATGCTGGGTTAAAGGGCTACCAAGTTTGTTTAAATGAATGACCTTGATCAACTTTCAAGGTGATAGGGGTCAAATGTATTAAAATCTTCAAACAACTTCTTCTCAATAACCAAAAGGCCAAGGGTGATGATATTTGGCCATAAAATGCTGGGATAATGGGCTACCAAGTTTGTTCAAATGAATGACCTTGACCCACCTTTCAAGGTCACATGGGTCTAATGTCTTAAAATCTTTAAACGACTTCTCAATAACAAAAAGGCCAAGGGTACTGATATTTGGCCTGGCCTGATAAAGGGCTACCAAGTTTGTTCAAATGAATGACATTGACCCACTTTCAAGGTCACAGGGGTCAAATGTCTTAAAATCTTCAAACGACTTCTCCTCAATAACGAAAAGTCCCAGGGTACTGATATTGGGCCTGTAGCATGCTGGGATGAAGGGCTACCAAGTTTGTTCAAATGAATGACCTTGACCCACTTTCAAGGTCACAGGGTCAAATGTCTTAAAATCTGCAAACGACATCTTCTCAATAACCAAAAGGTCTAGGGTACTGATATTGGGCTTGTAGAATGCTGGATTGAAGGGCTACCAAGTTTGTTCAAACGAATGACCTTGACCAACTTTCAATGTGATAGGGGTCAACTGTCTTAAAATCTTCAAACAACTTCTCCTCAATAACCAAAAGGTCAAGGGTGATGATATTTGGCCATTAACATGCTGGGATGAAGGGCTACCAAGTTTGTTCCAATTAATGACCTTGATCCACTTTCAAGGTATCAAAGGTCAAATGTCTTAAAATCTTCAAACGACTCCTCAATAACCAAAAGGCCCAGGGTACTGAAATTGGGCCTGTGGCATGCTCGGAAAAAGGACTACTAAGTTTGTTCATAAAAATGACCTTGACCCACTTTCAAGGTCTCATGGGTCAAATATATTAAAATCTTTAAACGACTTGTTCAAATGAATAACCTTGACTTATTTTCAAGATCACAGGGGTCAATTATGTTAAAAACTACCAAGTGAATGACCTTCGTCCATATTCAAGGTCAGAGTGGTCAATATATGTTTAAATCTTTTAAATGATTTGTTCGGTATAACCAAAACGTCCAGGGTAATAATATTTTGCCAGAAGCATGCTCGGTTGGAAGACTATAAACTTTGTTCAATCGAATGTTATTGTTTGACATTCAAGGTCACAGGCGTCATATGTTTAAACCTTTTGATAGGTTCTTATGAATCAAGCACTGATATTCTGCCTGTAGCTGTATTTTAGTCTACTTTTAAAATTACAAGTGTGAGATTAATACCAGGAGAGCGATGCAGGCCCATTGGGCTTCTTAATTAACGTAATAACCTAATGTTTTAAAATCTTTTAACAGGTTCTTTAGAATGACTTATAGTTATAAATACTGATATTGTGCATGTATCTATATTTTAGATCACTTTAAAGGTTACAGGTTGAGATTAACACCAGGTGATGCAGGCCTATTGGGCCTCTTATTAAAGACGATGCTCTAGGGCTTATAAATGGTCAAATCAGTTGCATATGTAGCATCTAATAGTGTGAAATTAACCTTTGACTTTTGAATTGTGTGACCTTCGACTGATGTCACTTTCGACGGATCAGACCTTTGACTGGTGTGCTCTTTGCATGACAGATCTTTGACAGATGTGACCTTTGACTTGCATGTCGTTTGACTGGTGTGACCTTCCAATGGCATGATCTTTGACAGATGTGACCTTTTACTGCGCATGGGAGTTAATGACGTACATCTCCAATAAATTTGATAAATTTGGTTGTTTTCAATTAAACCCAAGATTTGTAACAGTTAACAGGCAGTTGCGTGTTTTCTTTGTATCTTTTAGTGATGTCTGGTTCTTGTAGCCCGTTTTCGACTTCGAAACGCGGTTATCTCTACTCTCTACGAGTCACGTGACCTGAAATGCGAGCAGCATTAACATCACTCGAAAAATTGTCCCAGCGCACCCTTTTGCCGTATATCAAACAACTTTGATTGAATATGGTCGTTTAAAGAATTGAAAATAAACTATGATCGTATGTTGGAGCAGTTTAAATAATCTACTAATTTAAAATAAATCGGGAATCGGTCTGCTGGTTATCCAACTACGTCACATTACCTACCAAACAGACAAACATTTATGTATAACTGCAAGCTTTTTTGAACTAATTCCATACGTATACGTTATTTTTTTTATCCATAGATTCCATTTATGCGTCAAATTTGGTTTTCTGTATGTCGGAAAAGGGTGCGCTGGTCCATTTTACCGACTTCGAGTTAATGCTGGATAACATTTTTGGAACTCTCCGGTGTTTTTATTGCATCCATGGTAACAGTAACAAATCAGAAACAATTACGTATGTCGTAATTTTTATTTGTACTTATCTGTAATTATTAATTATTCTAATTCAACTTAAAAGATGTAAATAATTATTTTGCAATTATTCTCTTTCAACAAAATTGTTTTCGATAATATATAGATAAGCAAATAAATCGTAGACAAAAAAAAAAACGAGTGTCAAGGGAGACAACTCTGTAAACAAACACAGAACACGATTCAGCTTTCTGGACGGAGAGGTACATTTTAATGCAAATAGGTACAATTGATGCGTGTTATTATAGAGCAATACATAATTGAGATCAATATGATACACTGATCATGGAACTAGAAACTGTGTAGATAAGATTAATGCTTCAAACTTCCAGACATTAGAATGTGAAATCCTACCAGGAATCTGGAGATTGAGGGTTCGATCCCCGTTGACAGCACACTATTCTTTTTTCCGGTTACAAATGGTGTAAATGGCCCTCGCAGTGGACACTTGAAGTTAGAACCTGGGTTGTTGTGTTCGGGGGCGAACACAGTTAAAAGAAATCCTACCAGGAAAATGGAGATTTTAGGGTTCGATCCCCGTTGACAGCACACTACTCTTTTTCCCGGTTAAATGGTGTATATGGCCCTCCCAGTGGACACTTGGAGTTAGAACCTGGGTTATGGTGTTCGAGGGCGAACATAGTTAAAAGAAATCCTACCAGGAACCTGGAGATTTTAGGGTTCGATCCCCGTTGACAGCACACTACTCTTTTTCCCGGTTAAAAGGGTGTATATGGCCCTCCCAGTGGAAACGTGGAGTTAGAACCTGGGTTATGGTGTTCGAGGGCGAACACAGTTATAAGAAATCCTTTCAGGAACCTGGAGATTGAGGGTTTGATCCTCTTTGACAGCACGCTACTCTTTTTTCCGGTTACAAATGGTGTAAATGGCCCTCCCAGTGGACACTTGAAGTTAGAACCTGGGTTGTGGTGTTCGACGGCGAACACAGTTAAAAGAAATCCTACCAGGAATCTGGAGATTTAGGGTTCGATCCCCGTTGACAGCACGCGCACGCTATTCTTTTTCCCGGTTAAAGGGTGTATATGGCCCTCCCAGTGAAAACGTGGAGTTAGAACCTGGGTTATGGTGTTCTAGGGCGAACACAGTTTTTAAAAAGAAATCCTACCAGGAACCTGGAGATGGTAGGTTTGATTCCATTTGGAAGCACACAACTCTTTCTTGTTGCACTTGAAACTTCAATTAGTAATTAAAACATCAGATTATAGTATGTAACTAATCACTGTATAGTTTTCATAATGAATACATGTAATTATGTTAAAGTTTTGAGTGCCCGGGCCTCAAAGGACAACAACGCTATAAAATGGTGGATGATTAACAATTCTGATCATACCGTCTCATCCGATTTTAATCCAAGCTACAATACAAGCATTTCAATGTCCAGTCGTTTTAAAGCATATATGACATTTGTTAAAGGCTATCACAAAATGGCCATGACAATCGAGTGGTTTCGCAGGAGAGTGCCTGCATTACAAAACATTCTTACAGAAAATAAACATTGGACAAATGGCAACAAGTTAAATGAAAAGAAAAAAAATAATGAACACTTCAGTCTGGAAAATTGGTTAAAATGTTCCATCAATGTGAAAAAAAGACATCAACTAACTGATTGTGAAGCATACTACCAATTTGACGGTGAATGTGTTGACTTGCTTAAAAAAAAGAAAGGAGCTCCAACATTATTCACCGTGTGCCGTGAACTTGCAGGCAAAATACATTCAAATACTTCACAGACAACACCCAACCCTTCACGGACAGTGGCATATGACACAGCCAATTATGTTGTTGGAGTAATTAAACCAGCGTTTGAAAACCAATTCTCCACTACGCTTGCAACTGCCTTGTGCAAAGTTCCTGAACTTAATTTATGCATGAAAACAACCTCAGCAGATAAAAGAAAGCAACAAGAAAAATCTTTACGCCAACATATGAAAATTCCTGAACGAACAACACAAGAAAATGGGAATGATGTGATCAACTTCCTTGCATCAAGTAGATCATATAAACAATATGAACGAGATCGTTTTTCAGCCACACTTGAGCAAAAAGAAAAAGCAAAACAAAAAGTATCAAATCGTTTGGCAAAGGAGAAAAAAAATCGGAAATGTGGAAATTGTTTTCGATCAGGACTTTGTTATCAGTCATTTAAACTCCTTACAACCTGGGTCTGGTGTGAACTGGTCGAAGTTGGCAAAGGAGATCGGCGTCCATCATAAAAATGGCACAATCCCATCGAATTCTGGCCAGATTGTTAAGAAATATGCTGGCGAACATTTGGACATAAATGGATTCAATTGAATCAAACGTGTGTCTGGTAGAGACTATGAAAGGCGTGTCCGACGTTCGGTCAAGAGACTGAATAAAACAAGGGTACCTGTTCACCAACCAAGATCTGCCCTCAATATGAGGAAGTGTGTCATTAGCAAAATAGGCTCTGGGGAGCTGGAAATTGGCGAATTAATTGCCCCCAAGACGGTTTCAGTGCAGGTGATTTCACCAAGTGGAAATATCTCGACCAAGACGGAAGTGGTGTTCGCTAGGCGCATCCTCCTTGCAAAAATCAGACAAGAGTCCCTCGAAAACCAGGAAAAACTCTGATTTCTGATTTCTGCGGTCTTTCAGTGATGAGCGTTACCATCAACTACAGCAGATGCAACTGACTGATCGTCTGTTGCGAATCAAGGAAGACTCATCATTGTCTGGCCCAGTTTCACTACCACACATGAAAGACCACCTCAAGAGACTTGAGAGAACCAGAAGTTTCAAGATATGGCACGATCACTCTGATATTGCGAACCACAGTCACATGATGTTTATGGTCTCCTGGCTGTATGACAAGGCCAACTACTTCACAGATGCCGAGTATAAGGAACCCCATCCCGAAGCCATGGACATACATATCCAAAGTGCTGTTGAGAAGCCATACCTCTACATCCTTGGTAGATCTAACAGCACCGACATTGATCAAATGCTGTATACAAATGAGAGGGTTAGGGACCTACAAGGTCTGTCGACACCTCTTGTGACGAGCAACAATGTTCCAATATACGATACCAACCGTATTTTCACAGGTGATGGACCAGCACGTCAGTTTGAAAGTGGCCAACAAAGAGGAGGAAATTATGGATGCTATTGTGGGGTACCAAGTCAACACCATCAGAACTTGGAACAGTGTTTTGCTATCAGACATCAATTACTCAGCGATAGAATTGGCCTCTTGAAAGAAGGTGTGGCATGGAGACGCATTTCAAAAGGTATAATTAACCCTCTGATGGGTATAAAGAAAAGTGAGCTGGCAGAGGAGCTACAACGGCGAGCAGTTGATGTGGATGGTCTTACAAGAGGGGAAATGCAGAAAAACCTAGCAGAACTCTTACATGGTGTCCAGCGTCCCCCTGCTCTTCTGTATAATGACGATAGAACTGTCAATGAGATAAACAGCTCACAGTATGAAGAACTTATGTGCGAGCCTCTGCACGATGTCACAAATGTTATTGTCAACGTACTACAGGAAATTCCTCATCACTGTTTAAATAAAGAGGGCGAAGAGGAACTCCAAAACTTCTACTCGAATGCCTTTGGTCAGAAAAATCAGGTTAAAGGATCAGATGCTCGACTGCTCTTGATAAAACTTGGATGTTTAACCTATGAAAAGGCCACCATTCCAAAGGATATCCAAAGTTTGGTCCGTGCCCTCGATTGACATTGTTGAAATTTGTTACAGTCCACATCATAAGAGGTCTCCAAGACAGATCCTGCGACTGCACAACAGCAGTTTTATGTTTGCCATGCTCTGCAAGCGTGTAATAGGCATCCCCAAGAAGATGACTGCACGCAAGTTTTATGGCGTACACTTTCACAGTTTGACAACTCATGCTCCTGAAATCTATCGTCTATTTTGCCTTCGTTCTGTCCTCACTGAAAATGAGGAAAGAACATTTGGAGACGTTCGTACATCCACCAAGTGTACCAGCAACAAAAGGGCAGATCACATCATTGGAAATGCAATACTGCGTTACCATGCTAAGCAGATGGTAAATGCTCGTCCGAATTCATTGGCCACACAGGAGACAACCATCTCTAAACAAGCCCGTCTCTTGTCTGTTTCTCCAAACACTATACTGTCCACTGAGCTTTTAAACACGAGGCCGTTTGTTGTTCAAGCTCATTTGAGAAGGATTTCAGACTTTCTCCTAAGTGGAAAGGGAGTATGGTGGAGCAACAGTCCCGACAGTGATGGTATTGTGTTCTTTGATAGCCCATCTGAGGACGACTTTCATGTTGAAGGCCCTGCAGTTCATCTTCAGCGATCAACATCCCTCAAGCAGGAGCAGGAGTTTAGCTGGGGAACCTGGGATCAGTGCCTAGAAAAGTTTAAAAAAAAACATCATTGAGTTGCCCCTTAAAAAGATCAAGTTCTTCAATGCCTTCGGCGAAGCATGCGGAACTCTGCAAGCACCGATACTAGAAGGTACGAATCTAAAGAATCATCAATTTTTAGCATTTATATCCGATATATAAACATTATTGATGTTCGAATTATAACGAATGCATAATTCATGAATATTAATAGATTCAAAACGTTTACAAAGTTCTATTTAAAATAACTATTAAATATTGAAATTGATTTCAAACTTTGAATCAAAATTAAATGTATATAACATTTCCAACTTATAGAATCTATTACTAAATTCCCCCCCACCAAAACTAAAACTTCAATTATGAACCCTTTGGTAATATAAAACCAACATATTCGCATATGATTTTAAATCATACCGTTACAATACAATATCATACAAAACTCCATTGTACAAACAAATATTTAAAATGTTTTTGTCTGAAAAGATGGAACTATCAATAACCTGTTTTTTTCTGGATCTTGTTCCATTTAGCTGCCAACCATGAGATATCTGAAATGAAGGAAACAGTATATGTTGACATAGAAGATGGTAAGAAACAAATCATTGCTTTATAAAAAGCCTATCAAGCTTGTTAGATTGTAATTGTCACATGTAATGCAAATACAGCAAAAACTGTAAAATCTGAAACCAGGTATGCCCGTCATCCTGCTTAATCCAAGATAATGCTGTAATCTTATTTCTGATGAAAACTACAATATATACATAGCCTTTATATCCTGACATCTCATCTAATATGGTGTTTCATACAGTTTCTGATTAGACATGTTTTACAATTGTTTTATAAACAATGACAAAGCATATATCTCTATATCAAGATACAAGAGGCCCATAGGCCTTATCGGTCACCTGAGGTTTGATAGATGAATCATGATGTTTTGTTTTTAAACCGAATCATGATCTTTTGTTTTTAACTAAGATTTAACACATGTAACCCCTGTGACCTTGAACATAGATTAAGGTTTGTTCATTTGAACAAACTTTGTAGCCATTCATCCAAGCATGCTACTGGCCCAGTATCATAATCCTGGACATCTTGGTTTATAGAGAAGTCATTTAAATATTTTAACTCATTTGAAAATGCAGTGACCTTGAAAGTACATCAAGGTCATTCATTTAAACAAACTTGTGAAAATGTAAATTGTTTATTGACGCACGACGACGGACAAAAGGCGATTGCAATATCGTTGTACATAAAAATGGTTATACAGCTGTGTAGATCAATACATGTGATCACAGCCCAATTCCAAATCATACAAAATTTAAAAAGATGCTGTACACATTTTAAAATCTATGACGTGTTACAGCTTGGAGGCCTACAATTAACTGGTATTTATAATTAGTTTAAAACACCTGGTAGTTTTAACGAGTTGGCAAACTTGATCTGGACAGACGGACAAGCTGATTTATATACTACTGTATACCAACCCAAACATTTTCACAACTATAATATTTCTTTGTCGAAAACAATTAAAGTTACCTCTTTATCTAAATTCCTTCCAGCTGCCAATCACCCAGAACCTGAAACAGACAATAAAGAAGATCACAACATGGACGAAGGTATGTTTATAATTAACAAGAACAACACTATAAACAGTTTTCCAAAACATTAATCAAATGTAGGTCAAACTTGTCCAGAACAAGAGGCCTAATAGGCCTATTTGCTCATCCGACAATCATTTTCCCACCAAAGACCTTCAAATCTGGTCAAGGCCAAATACATTAAAAGCTGAATTTATTTCATTACTGTAGACATTATTGATTTTTGTTAGAAGATTTCTTTCTTATGTACACCTTAGAATCATCTAAAGTGAAGACGGATTGCAGTTCTTTTCTTAATCTGATCTTCAAAGTTGTCTGGTTGAGGTCATCAACTCCATTTCCATAATTCATACCTTTCACATATTAAGAAACATGCAAATTATCAACCCCCTAGGCCTCTTGGTGAAGTCATTTAAAAGTTCAAACACGTGTATGTTACTTCAGTGACCTTGAAAGTGACTTAATCCCTTATTTTTTTTGTTATTTGCCTTTCAATTTTTCCATATGGTTAAATTATATTGTAGATGAAGAGGACAGAAATTTGACAATGCGGATCGAATATATCATGGAAGATGTAGGTTTCAGCCAACAAAATGTTCAAGGTAGACTCAAAGATCTATACATATTTGGTTTCATTTCATTAACAAACACGAATGAGTGAATAATACATTATTTAATACCAGAAAAGGGGTACTAAGAACATTTCAAAAGGGCAGGTGAGCTAAAAATGGCTGAAAATTAAAAATGTTATAAAGTTAATTTCAAACACCAGGAATTGATATACAAGCAAATTGAATTTCTCTCAAATAATGTTTTATTTTTTTTCTCTTTTTCTTTTGCACAGATGACAGTCGTCAAGAAAATGTACAGGAAGCAGAGACTCATGTGTATGTGCTGCCTGCGTGACAAACCCCACAAGAAGCTACAGCTGACCCACAAAATGGTAAACACTTATTATAATTACTAGCCCAACTATTCCAGCTATAGTATGAACAATATATATAGCATGGCAGCCAGAATGAATGAGCTACTGCCACTACATTTGTTGCAGCACAGTAGATTGACCCATAGGGGCTTCATCTCACTGATCTTTCTGGGTCTTGAATCCTAAAATCATATACAAAATTTAAATTAAGATTGAAAAAAAACCCAGAAAATTTCAGTAACCACATGAAAATTTATATTTCCAGATGATGAATTTTAGCAAAAGGACCCGGTTGTCGACCCCCAACTTAGCACGGAATCCCAATCACATCAAACTATAATGGACCCCACAAGTGGTAAATACTCGAATGGGGCACAAGGCGAAAGTATTACTACACAGTAACTTTGAAAAACAAAATAATATTGCATGTTTAACCCGACACAAGTTGAATGCTCAAAATATTTATAAACATCAAAATCATTAGACCCAAAAACATGCATCTCTTTCGAAGTTTATCAACGTTAAGAATGCAATTGAAACTCTCCTGCAGGCAAAATATTGGAAATGTACAGTGAAACTTCTGCGACACTGACCAATATGTTGTGTTCCACTGGGTATCAGATTTGACAAGTTTTTCTTTATAATCTGTCAAATCTGATACCCTGTGGGAGACAACATATTGTTCACATTAGATAAGATCAAAATATATGTACAGGGCCCGTATTGATGATACTGTTCATGCACTCAAGCATGGATTGTGCTCAAACCAAATGTTAAATATTGAAAATGGTACTCGGCTTTTTAAAGTTCTTCCAAATCTTTAAGAAAAAATGAATTTAACATTTTTTATCAATTTATCACGTGAAACTGGGCTTGAGTAGAGATTTCATAAAAACAGGCCCAGGTCTCCTTGGTTTTTATTAGAACTTGGATGGCAGCACTGTTGAATAAAGTCAGAAATCGAAATATTCAGGGATTTGATTAGAAAGGTTCACTTTAATGCATTTATAACAAATCGTGCATGTTTTATTTTAGTTACAACACTCCATACATAATTGGTTTATTTTTGAAGGAAATGTAAAACTTGTACAGCTCTTTTTTCAGACTCCAAACTTCCAATGAAAAAAACCAACAAGAAGATCTCTATTTACACAAACTGCGAGCTTTTCAGGTATATTGTTATCACAGGTCTCCGTCTAGTGTTAGCTTGATATTGGCTTAAAGGCTCATAGACACATCAACAGCTCATTTCCAATATTCCACACAAATTTAAATTTAAGGAAAGAAAGAGGAAAATCCCCATGCATGCCAGCTTTTTCATATCTGTTGAATTTTTTTATCATCAAGAGCATAATGCTCGACATCATGATCTGGTAAAAAAACAAGTTTTACAAAAGGATAATTCAAGTGGTTAATGTTTAAAAAATTAAAATTCCCTTATTATATATATATACATCCATGAAAATACTTGACAACATCCTTGTAGTTCAATATATACCTGTATTCTTATCCCAATTGCAGCAACAGTCAAAGATGGGCTTGACGTCATCCTTGGAGAAGGAAATACGTTCCAATTCCGAAAATCAAAGAGATTGATGTTGGCAAATCCTTTGGATCGATTACTCTTAGAGTTGTATGATCGTGAGAAAGCGTTGATCCAGACCCAGTTACTGAAAAAGCATACAGAATATAAAAATCAAATTAAAAAGTGGGAGCTGCAATTTATAGAGGAAAAATAATGCTTGCCAATGGCTTCTGAATACACAAGGGAGACAAACATGAAAGCCATATTCAAACTAAAAAGGGGAACAGAAAATCTACTAGACCACTGGGAATTTATTATTGGTAGTAGAGAAAAAATGAACTATATATGCTGAAATTAACCTCTGATACAAGCTTAATTTTCCAGTGTGTGGTGGACATGATATTAGCAGTAATATTTCCCTAGTCTAACATGTTTGGGTGTGCATTTTTTAAGTTGGTGCCATTTTAACAAGTGTTCCTTTGAAAATGAGCCAAGAGATCTAGAGCCTATACTTCAGTACATTGAATTGCCTGCCATGATATATTGAGCAATCATGGGGAAATGTTTTCAGTAAAAGTGATCTTTTAGTTTGTCCCATTTAGGGTTCCATCTTTAGATCTGAACACCCTGTAAACAACAGTAATGTGGTAGAAGACAAGCCTTAGAATGAAATTTGTCAAAACCAAAGTAGTTGTTTATGAGGAAACTTTCTACCACACACTTCATTGTGTGTGTTGTTCAAGTTATGAGTCTGGGCTCCGATTTGCAATCAATCAGTTTACATTTTAATGTAGAGTATCATCTGATTATAAATGACTGATCAAACATTCCTATTACCTTCTAATTACATACACTATATTTAGAGAACTAGTCAGTTGGGAGGAATTTATTCATACATTTAATTTTCAAAGATTTTTAATTGGGAAATTTAATGGCGTAGATGAGGAAAAAATCAATACACTTTGTCAATCAGGTATATATATATATATCGGTCCTTTAAAAGAACCTGAAAGGTGCAGTTTGTCGCCAAAAGATATTTTATCTGCACGATCCAGTAACAGTACTAAATTATCAGTCATTTTTTATATATCAACTCTTAAGACGTTGCAGTCATACCAAAAAGTACTAGAAATTATACAAAACATATATTTCAATAGTATTTAAGACTATGACAACTGGATAAAATTCTTCGCTCAATCACTTATATGAAGTTGACCTTTTAAGCGAATATTTGTATCATGATACATATTGATATTGTTGCAACCCTAAGAAATTGAGAAATACATATTGTGCATGAGCACAATAATATGGATCTACTAATTTTTACTTTGAAAAAAAGAAGTGTTGCTATATATATAACAAGGTTGACAAATATCTGAAAAACTCAGATACAGATTGATACGATTCAAATCAACCATTGGCACCTCAGTGTTCTTCCCAGGCTGTTTTAGCGTAACAGTATATGTAAGCATGAATTTTGAGCCGCTACACAGATCCATGCGAAATACAAATTTTCTTACAGAACATTCGGTCAGGTAACTATCCCAAGCTTGCCAGACCTGAAAAACTTTTACAGGACATTTCAGTCAGGTTAGCTTGAAATGCTTACCAGTCTAAAGGAAAAAAAAACTTGCAAAAAATAGTTTGATGTATATAATAACTAAATTAAAACATTACCTGGGTTTGGTTTTGGCAGTGGTTTGCCAGGTTTTGCCCCACTCACGTAATGAAGCATTATTTTTCACACAATCAATGCAAATACAGACAGGTTAATGCAGCACTTGACTGCACTGAATATTAAAGGGGCATTTCAAACGCTGAAGTGACAGGACTCGAGACGATTCTAAGGTAGAAAACGTATGCCGGACATTTGGTCCAGAATTACAACAGTGACTACCGGACCGCCAGTAATTGTTACTGGACATGTCTGTTGGACTGGCATATTTTGCATGGACTGCTATGCCAGTGTTTTGTTTACCTTAATTTTACAACAGCCGGTTCCTTTATGAATATACTCAAGTTTGGCAGTTTCTGGGGAGAACACTGCACATAGATCTATATCTGAATCTTGCTTTTAAAATGTACCTTTTTGCATTATTAAAATTTCTAGTACTGACTTACTAAAAACTTTTCTTACATTTGTTGCAAAAAAGGTGACATGCACTTCAAATCACGTAAGTTTATGATAAATGATCCCGAGACTCATGACCCAGCATGTATCATATGCAGTGCCTGTATCCATGATCAGAGAGATGTCCTGCAGGGAAATAATAGTTGTCCCGACTCTGGACGCAGATTTCCGGGGGTTATCTCCGTTTTTTTCTGAGCGAGCGGGTTGATCTTGATGAAGGGGAGACATGTACGTTTTTCAAAAGGTGTTCTGTATATTTTGCAGAGTACAGAAAGTTTGTGACGTGCAAGTGTTTATGTTCTAAATGTACATTGCTTAGTTTATGTACATTGCATATGCTATGTTATTGTTTAATGTCTGATTAAACGCTCACCGCCTAAGTCCTAAAGGCGAGCAAGCGGCAAATTGAATATTTGAGTTGTGTCGGTTTTTCAAGTAGCGGAGCGTGACTGGCTCTGTCAATTTGTGTTTTTTTTTATGGGAGAGGGCTTCATGTACAGGACGGGGGGGGGTATGAGTTTTGAAGTCATTCAGTGTTGTGGATTGTATTGCTGCAACCGATAGAAAGTTCCATTGTGTTGGGGAAATAAGCAGTTGTAAGCGTCTTTGGCAGAAATGTGTCTGTAGGTGAAGCGATGTGCATGTCGTGCTCTCGAGTCATCAATTAAGCGAGGGTGACCGGCCTAGTGTATCCGTTGTCTTTTATGGAGCTTGTGTTGTGTTCATTCAGTGCTGGTCTCAGTGGTATGTGCTTTATTTTTTTATTGGGTTGATTTAATACGCATACTTTAGGTTGATTGCCGTAGCCCCGAGTTTACCTCGTAAAATATGGTATACAACACAATCAAACACATTAAAAGTTAACATATATATATAAACAGTGTTTTTGTGTGTGCTCAAAACAAATCTTCATCGCCATTATTTTGATACTTTCGCGCTTTTATCGAAGTGGTTCCAAGCAAGGTGCTCGTTTCCCAGTAATACTTCTGCATCATGGCGGCGATAGAAGCAGGCCGCGATTTCTTGAGGCGGTACGCGCATGCGTGGGACGCGCTTATGAATATTGCAGAAAATAATGAGCTAGGTTTCTGAGAGCAGCATTAACTCCCATGCGTGGCATATGCTCTGACTGGTGTAAATTTTAGGCCAGAATGTCCTTGGATTGATGTGACCTTGACCTTGTTCTCTTACAGGTGGATACATGATTATCAAGATGCCTGTGTAGAGAAGCTAGAGAAGTTTCTCCATGGTGTGGTCAACACATCCAGCAAAAGGGCTGCCTTGTTCCAGATGGGGTC
>NW_018404136.1:30002-30144 GCF_002113885.1 Mizuhopecten yessoensis
GGCTGAAAATGTGATCATTGCATTTAAAAAAAACCAATATCTTAGAAGGAAATCATGCTAAATTATGAATGGCTTTTAAATATGACTTTCACGTTTCGAAACAATTAGTTTGATTATCATCTGCCCAAGAAAAGGTACAGAA
>NW_018404136.1:30551-30914 GCF_002113885.1 Mizuhopecten yessoensis
AGGGTATTCAAGTAATGTGAGTTCAAGGAAGTTAAGGGTTGCACTGTATATGCCTGGTCAAATATTTCCCAATCACATGTAGAATCCATGTTAGACTGGTGTTAATTCACATTTCACGGGGGAGACCCTATTAATATGAAGCTGTACCGTTCTACAGTCAAATCTACTCATTCAATTAAGAGACTACCTGTGTTAAGAGCCTCACGTTTACCGTTCCCCGCTGTAATTATTTCAGTGTTGGTTTTACCTGCATTTATATACCCATTCGTTAAGAGACAATCGTTTGGACATTCGTACAGGGGATGTCTAATACAGGTTAATCTGTATTTCCAAACATGTTAAACTTTGCCCTCATCACGTAGG
>NW_018404136.1:32120-34497 GCF_002113885.1 Mizuhopecten yessoensis
AACTCAAGATAGTCAATTTTTAAGTTGTAAAAGACATACGGTAAACCCTGTGTCTTCATACAATTTGAAAATTAACTATTTCGAGTTAGATAAACATGATAGTCAACCCTCAGTCATTAGGGAACCTTAATTATATGCTAGGACTTTTACCTTACATGAATGTGCATCTTTTGCAATAAAATTGATAACAATTGAATCATTTGAAACCGCAAACATTATAGTAAAAGTGCCTCTGTGCCATATACTTAATAAATATCGAGGGAAATCGTGATTTTATTTTAAAAATAATAATTGAACTTTGAGGTCAGTCTGTCTTTTCTAGAATAAAATAAGTTCATACATGTTAGAAAACCTGGTCAACGTTGCTGAAAGGTTGTTTAACGTTAACAACTTGTGGTAAGTGAAAAATTCAAAATGTTGTCAATAAAAAGCACTTGCATTCAGAGCATAGTTAAAAAAATGGCTAATTACTGATTAACTCATCCAACCTTTGAACAACCATGACCTGGAGTTTGTTAAGGCAAATTGAAACCCTCGTTATCTGAATGAGACATGTTATTATGTTATCTGTGTAATAATATGTGTTAATATACTGGTTGAGATTTTACTCAAACTTATTCTCAGTGATATTAAATGTGCAAGACAACATTTAGAAGTCAAGATCACATTTGAGGGTCAAATGTTAGATCGCCATTCCTGTCTGTTAGAACAGATCAAATATTTTGCAAGGGGAAATTCAAAGGTATGTGTTTACTGATTTAGGATATGTTGTGTATTCTGATTGACCAGAAACATTGTTAAATGAAACTTTAAAAGTTTTCGTAGACTGCATAGCATAGTTAACTTGTTGTTACCAGCAGAAATCATAATTGACTGTTAATTATAATACAATGTACTTATTACACGACTGTGTTACGGTTACAAATATCATTTCTACAACTTCACAGGCCTTGGTCCCCCAGACCCTCCATGGCCATAATCAGTAAATATATGGGCATTTCCTCAGTTTGAAATAGCAGGCAACAAACGGTTATTCCACAAACGTACTTAAACCTGTGTTTATGTTGTCAGATTTGTTGTATTTTGTGTAATCAGTAATTTCCATATTATTTAATGTTCTCATTTTTATTTTTTAAGTATTTATATATTTTGTGCAATAATATGAAATGCATTTACCTTCACCAGATCTTAATCAGTATTTTTATTCCTGTCTCTTGCGTTTATCTCACGGGGGCCAGACGCATCAATAGTCATATGAAGAATTTTATATAATTCTGTCTTCTCCATGATAATACCATGGTATGCATGTTTCATATAAAGGCCATACAACATGAAATTGAGCGACACGGAAGTAAAATGGTACTATTCCTTAACATGGACTTCCATATATGTGGTATATTTTAGCAAATATCTTATTTTTGTTTTGTTCAAAAGATGACAAAATTATGGAAAAGTGAATTTGAACTTTGTGATGGTGTTTTGAAAAGTACCATCACATTAAAGATGTTAAAGCTTTAGAAATAGAGGTAAAACTGCGAGAAAAAATGAAATGCAGAAATTTGATTTTGACAAAAATGCATCACACATAAATACTCTGATATGAAGTATGTATTTCTCCTGTAGAATAGACTTTATGACCTAGACCTATATACATTTTTAAATTGTATAACCTGTCTAAACAGAACCTATATAAAACAGAAACCTGTATAATTCCAGGGTTGATAATACAGGGGTTACGCTCACATACCAAATGTACGCTTTCTGCACCCCTGGCATATGTCATGACAAAATCAAACGACCAGTATGTGCCATCTTGTGTATGAAACAAGTAGACTAATTTTATCTTTTGTTCTACATCAAAAGAATCCCGCGGCAGCGTAACAATAAAACTGACCAGCTATGATGTTGGGTGTCGCTCTTTCNTTGGTGTATTTGACCTGTGTAATAAGACACCTGTCTATTTCGACAGGATTAGGTTTCACGCTATACATTCATCCTGTGATATTATTATTGATGTCTTGCCCCTGTGCTGAAACTAGTCTTCAGATTTATTTACGTGTTTTAATATTTTGTTTCCTTTATTGATTATAAGTATTTTGTTTTTAATTTTCATATTACAAATGTCTGTTTTAGACGACATATTTATTATTATATCAAGAAATTCCAGCATAATAAAAGCCAGTGAACATTGTGTTCGCCTTCAGCTTTCACTCAGCAGAATTTGTCTTGTTTTTATTACTTAATGAGGTATGCTACCTTTTCCATCTCCTTCCCAAAAGAGTATCCAATATCTACCTTGGTCAAAAGGTTTAGAAATGGATATACAGTGAAGTTTACTTAGGTCTAAAATCTAAGATGACTTAATTAATCAATATAT
>NW_018404136.1:34631-70604 GCF_002113885.1 Mizuhopecten yessoensis
AAAGTTAAAGTGCTGCAGGGACCTTTCCCATATTTTGAAGTTTTCCCATCATCCCTAGTTATGCATATCAAATTATGGGACTGATTGGAAAACCAAGATGACCAACTGATTGCCATCTTGAGTTTTGAGTGTTAACGTTTTTAGCGCTATTCCTCAGAAATAATTGGAGGGATTTTTCTAAAATTTTACATGTATGTTTCTCGTGGTCCTTATTTATGCATAATAGTTTTTGGGACTGATCGATAACATGTTAAAGCTATTTCTGAAATGTTCTTTTTATTTTGAGCTGATTGGAAAAACAAGATATCCACCCGACAGCTGGCATATTCAATCTAGTTTTTGCTATTTATCAAGAAATACTGCACATATCTTATCAAATTACATATGTTTATTTTCATATGTCATAAATTTTGCTTGTTTCTTTTTGAGAATGATCAGAAAAACAAAAAGGTCAACATGTAGCCATCTTTGATTTTGCCAGTTCCAGTTTGTTATCATTATTTCCCGATAGGTACTGGACAGATCTTTCTCAAATTTCAATTTTAAGGTTCAAGTCGTTACACAGTAATAAATAGGTAAAATGACAACCTTATCTTGACAGAACACTTTCATACACACCAGCATGAAGCTTTGATCAAAAGTTACAAAAGTTAAGATTCATTTATATTTTACATGACTATTTATCCAACAGATAACGTTCAATATTGCATAGAATCTATGAAGATGGTACTTGTACAAGTAGTGGATGCCACGATCCCTATGTGATCTCTCGTTTGATTTTTAGTTGTCAAAAAACATTACAAAAGACATAATGAAAATCACTAACACCAATTTGAGTAAATTCAAGATAAATTTATTATCACACGGCACACATAAAGTTGATAATGAAATAAAAAATGTGTTGAATTCAGTTTCTTTATTAAAATACCATAATATATTGTAAAAATATACAAGAATTATTTCAAAAAATATTAAAAAGTGAAATCTAATTTATTAATGGTAAGACCTAGATATCTGTTCTGCATTTTATTCAAGGGAGATAACAATGTGTATAAGTTAGCAAAATATTTACGAAAGAGTAAAATTATCGAAGTAAAAATTAATTTCAGTGAAAACAAAAGGCCAAGAGGGGAAGTATTGCTCACCTGGATATTTAAGAAATCTTGGTAAAATATTCTCATTTAGCGGCGGGTACTTACGTCAGAAAGGTCAGAGAGTTCCTATTATGTTTCAATCCAAATTTTGCTTAAATCTTTGCTTCATATTTCATTCTTTGCTAACTATAGATGACGTCATAGATATTACATTATATTTCAGTCACATAACTTTCATTGTAAAACTCCATTATCACCAAGAAGTAGTCACCAAATAGCTCTAACGATGGGTTGCCTAGCAGGCCGGAAAATCAGTCAGAAAAAGTATCAATACAGTAATGGAAACCTAATTCCAAAGTTGCTCTCTCCTTATAATCATGTCCATGATTGTAATATATGTATTGTCTGTTATGTTGAGATATACCTCTCAGGTCCATAGTTTATATCAAGTGATCCTGACAACTTCCATAATCCTGTTAGTGTTAGTTGTCATGGTTACTATATATACACATTGTAGTTTGTGTCACACACTGTTGTACTGTAGTAGTTTGACTATGATAAGCCCAAACACTGCCCACAGGACACCATCCCTGTCCACACCAACAGCCAGTGTACCGTTGTAACCGGTGTGTACAATCCTGATGAACTCACCACGCCCACTGATGAGAAGGTCATGTTTGTTGTTACGGTCCCCTATGACTAAGTTACCCACACTGTCATACACAGCACCAAATGTGTTAAATGGTTTACTTGACTTATATGCTGGTTGGTATGTATGTGGGACCATGTTCAAATAGTTCTTTGAAATCTGTGTCCATGACAACAACATGTGGTTTCCCTTCACCACCATCTTGCATACCCCACCCACCAGCCACTGCGACATTGTGAGTGACAGGACACTCAGAGACCCCGTATGATCTACACATTCAGGACTTCCCTGTACCCGAGCTGATGTAGTAAGTACCAATGTACCTTTTGTGGTGATTTTTTAGATTTGTTTTGCCATCCCTACAATAACATAGTTATAAGTTGTGATACACATACACTTTGGTACCTCCGTGGTGTTGAACCGTAATACTAGTCGTCCTGACATGAACTCTGCGATGATGTTTGTCCTGTCACAGACCCACAGTGTGTTGGTTGTGGTTGATAATTTTAGTCTCTGATCTCAGTATTGTGTTACACCTCCTGTATGACTTCCCCAAACACCTTGGTCTGAAGCAACAGGGAATATACTGGACTTGACTTCCTTTCTTCCTGTGGACTTTTGTTTTGTATAGGATGATCCTTGTCCAGTAGATGATCCAACTGACAGATCATGACCTTGTGGCAGTACCCAGGGTAGGTTATACATGGAGAGTAAATGAAAATTGAATTTCACATCCTGTGTCGTAGATTTTTATGGCAGAGCCGCGTTGAAGTGCTATCTTACATTCATGTCAGTGTTAGTTGTCATGGTTACTATATATACACTTTGTGGTTTGTGTCACACACTTCTGTACTGTAGTAATTTGACATTGGTAAGCCCAAACACTGCCCACAGAAACTCCTTACTGTCTACACTAATATCATGTGTCCATTTGCCATCTGTGTGAATGATCCTGAGGAACTCACCACGCCCACTGATGAGTAGGATACGGTTGTTGTCACGGTCCCCTATGACTAGGTTACCAACACTGTCATACACCACAACACAGGGTTTAAATGGTATACCTCCTGACTGTGAGGTTTGGTTGATGTGTATATGGGAGTTTACCATAATATTTAAATAGTTCTTTAAAATCAGTGTCCATGACAAGAATTCTATCCAAATCAGCCACTGCGACATCGTCAGTGACTGGACACTCTGAGATCCTGTATGGTTTACACAATAAGTGTGATGCACGTACCAATGTACCTTCGTGGTAAATCTAGCGATGTGTTTGGTCATCCCCACAATGATATGGTTACTAGCTGTGATACAGATACACTGTGGTTCCTCCCTTGTGCTAAACCTTTGCACCAGCCGACCTGAAACGAGATCACAGATCCACAGTTTGTTGGTTGTTGGTGACAGGCTTATATCTGTGATCTTAGTATGGTGTTGAACCTCCTGCGTTTCTTTTCCCTTCCTGTACAGTGGATTTATGGTGTCACTGTTTAAGAAACTGGCCCACACTTGGCCGTCAGAGGTGGCACATACAGAGGTAATGTCACATTGAGACTTCCACTTCCCCAACACCTTTGTCTCAGAGAACAAGGTATACACTGGACTGGAGACTTCCTTTCCTCCTTTTGATATCTGCTGTGTAGAGGGTACCTAAATCGTTTGGTTTGACCTCTGTTGTATAGAGGGTACCCTTCCTTTTGTTTCTGGTCTCTGTTGTGTAGGGGCTTGTCTTTGTCCAGCAGATGATCCAACTGACCGATCATAACCTCGTAAAGCTTGATCCTGACCTTGACGTGCTGTGATAACTTCTCCCAAAGCTTGTTCAAGGTGACCCTGAGGATTTTTGCTTGGACTGAAGCTAAAAGTACCCATGATAGGTTTTACAGGGATAGTGACTGGAGATTGAGTCTCACACCCTTTATCGTATATTTGTATGTCGGAGCCACGCTGAAGGGCTATCTTACATTCTTGAACCTGATGTTTTAGCTGAGTACTGTACATTTCCAGGTCCTGTTTGTAGGTTTGTAGTAGCTTGGTGTTATCCTCCTCCATTTGTTGAAAGAGAGATAGAGTATGAGCTGTACGCATGCCAAGATCATGTATTAAATTGTTAGTTTATGTATTTAACTGGCGTGACAGTTTTTCGAAGTTGCGGCGTTGTCATTTAGATGTTTATCAGTAGAAGTGATATACTGGTCAATTTGTACAAGGTCTACTTTCTCAGTTTTGTCTATAAAGCTGTGAATGTCCTGTTTAGTTTGATGAGTAATTTCACTAAGGTCACACAAAGGGTGACTCTTATGTACAGTAGATACACACTTGATGCAAACAGGAACTTGTCATTCTTCACAGTATAGGTCCAGTTGTCCCCCTTTGTGGTGTGTACAGGTGAATTGACCTTTGATACGAAAAGGAATCTGAGCTTTGAAAAGGGATGTGGCCATTTTGATAAAATGATGCAAAACCTTTGATTTTTTTTTTTTACTATATGAACTTGATTTCACATTGAAGCTGTTTGTTGCATACTGACAAAACAATCACAAAGAAAAAATGTTTCCATTTTAGGAATACAAATCTGGAGTATTCACAAAGTTCAGAGTGTCCACTAGCATCTATTTTTCTCTAAATCATGTGGTTGACGTTTGGTGGTTCTTGTCCGTTGGGGTTATTATGTTGTAGAATATATTTGTATTTATAGGAACCACATACATTTGTAGTCACGTATAATCACGCACATTGTTTACAATGTCAGGCCGTCCACAGACAACGAACAACAACATAATAAGTGATGTTTTCTGTTTTAAGTTAACGTAGTTGTAGATCTGTTACAATTTGTAAAACACGTAACAGTGAGTTATGATCTACCCGGCCAGATAGCACTATGACAATACAGTCTAGTCGGAGTAAAAGGAATGTGTATTGATTTTCCTAGTCGGGGCAGTATAGGGGTTTACTTATCTAGCAATACTTGTACTAGGTCCTGGTTGTGCGACGTTGCCGACGATCTTCAGAAGTATTAAGCTGATAACATAATTTTATGTATGCATAAGATATGGCAGTCGAGATTTTGTCATGGCCATGTATTAATATTAATTTCACATCTACTGTGGACTACATTAACTTATTAGTTATAATATTGGCATTACATGTTCTAATTATTACACGGGATAAAAGGTGAATGGGTATATTTGTATATCCGCCTCTTTCACCGATACTTGTAAATAGTTCTGTTTCACTCTATATGAGCTATAGTCACCTAGGCCTCGGCCTCTTTTATATTTAAAATGATGACAGGTTACATTTGTACCTCCTTCATTTAGAGGTGAATAATATAAGTATGTAGTTGTTTTGTCTTCTAATATCAACAATTTTCCATGAGACAAATGTTTTCAAATAAAATAAATTATGAAATAAATTATTTCAACTTATATCAATGACTCTGGTTGGCCAAGATGTTAGCGCGGGACAAGGGGTTAGGGGCTTGGAGGGGGGGTCTTAAATGTGGGAGGAAATCGGATAACCCTGAAACACCCCACGTAGTCAGACAGGTGCCCCACGAAACTTTTCATGTTAGAACCCCGGCCACCTTTATTAAAGGAGAGTACATTATCCACTGCACCATCAAACCAACTAATTAAAATGTTTTTTTCTAAAATTGTATATTGTCGTAGTTTTATCTGCTTTTTCCCCTACATAAATGTCTTAAGGAAATCCTGTTTCATCTTCAAAGTCAATTTATTCAAACCAGTTCAAACCCTACATGCTATAGATCCAGAATCTATTTCATAGACAGTATTCAATGATGTTAAGATACATGTAATAATAGCTGGCATTTGCGTTACTGATACAGATTGGCAGATTGGCAGTTAAAACGTTCATCACTTTGACAAAAGATATAAACTTTGACACTTACATTTGAACGGAAATTATCCGGGGCTATCTTATGTACCATTTCACCCTGATTGATTAAAGGGTGAGTAAATATAAGGTCCTTTTTGGACCCGGTATTTTCGGATTTTCATCTCTTTAATTTGTTTAAAGATATTAGGCATGCACAAAACCTAAGGCAAAAGTTTGACCGAAAGTGAGTTTTTGGGGAACCAAAAGGGGTAGGGTAAATCATTAATAATATTTGCTGTTTTCAAAATGAGCTAAAACAACACAAATAATGTTATTTTTGTTTTTGAAAACAATTTGTAAATTAAACAGGTTTATACAAAAGATTCTATCACGATTTGTTTGCAACGCGTGTTTTGATTGGTTACGGACCATGTTCTAATCATGATCAATCGTGTTGAGCTCCACCCATCGCACTTATACCAAGCTCTGTTTCTAACCAAAACAATATGGCGTCAAGCTCGCCTCTTAGCGCTGATAGGCTAGCAGACAATAGAACAGAGAGGACAGATGAAATATATTTGTTAAATAAACAAAAACATAAATAATGAATATTCCTTGTTTTTACCTCCGTTTATTACTGAAACTTTCGTTCCGTCCGTGTGAAGGCATCTATTTCGGTCCGAAATCAAATGAAACATTTTACATTTGTCGTATGCACTTTGCACAAATTGTTTTGTCGATACGTCATATTAGCATGCATACTGACATGGAAATGTAAAGAATTTGTCAATGTTAATCAAAATGTGTAGTATAAACTTTGGTAACACGAACAATTCAAATATTCCGCCTCTTCAACATAGAGATCGAACGTCACCAGCACAGGTCACATAAAACGGTACTTCGTTTTTGTAGCAGGGTCTCAAGTACAAACCAAATTTCATGTTCTTATCGCCAGTATATTTAGCCACTCAAAACAACGTACTATCCCCTAAATGAAAACAGATAGAAATGTAATCGTCACTTAAAGATTGTTTATATAAACAGAAGATTAAGTCAGGTCATTTTTTTCTACCTTATATTTTGAGTTGAAATTTACAACTTTACTTATTAGAGGATACTAACATAGAATGCATATTCACTACACTCTATTTTTTGTTTTATACTGAGTTATGGTTTCTGAACATATCTCAAACATGACAATTTCAAATGCCTCTCTATCTTTAGTGAATACAAAGGTGCAGGACACCAAAGTTTTGCTGTGATGGAAGGCTATAAAATTTGTTCAAACGAATTACCTTCACCTTAATTCAAGGTCACAGTGGTCAAATGTGTTAATCAGCTTGAATGTCTATTTTATAGGAAAGAAACATAGGGTAATAATGTTTGACTAGTAATATACTGAGCTATCACGTTTATTCAGATGAAGGACCTTTAAGCGTGTTTTCTGATTAATCAAGAGAGTAAATTTCTTGATATTTGGTAATTGATGGTGCAAAATGATAAGAAGTGTTGGTTCTCAAAAAGGATTGATATGTTATTTCAAAGTGTGATATAAATTTTTCATATTTTGCTCCTATGAGTGGAGAGCGTTGTGGTTCTGTTGTCACTACCCGAGTTATCGATGTGAATAGTTGTCATTACTTGGATTTACATGCTGGAAGTCAGTGATGAAGCAGAAGACGCTTACCTTCTGTAACACCTGGTCCTTTTCTTCTTGTACTTTGTCCAAGGTCTTCATGTAAATCTTTCTTTTGTTCATATTTTGCCATAATTTTATCGATTTCTGGTTCGAATTTTTTTTTTTTTTGACACTTCGGTATTCTCTTGTTTTTTTACTTGACCAACCCACTCCGATCACTAGATTAGTAAAATCGCTTTAAATCTTCAAACAACCCAGCGGGAGTAAAATAAACAAAGGATTAGAATCACTGGAAATAGTGGAACACAGCATCTGATGTTTGTTTTTATATATTATAGTTTAATATACAACACTACACCGTTCTAATCAATATTCACTTACAAGGTCTGACAATTGTAAGTGACAAATAGAATAAAATATCCCCATGAAAAAGTTGCTCACAGACACATAAGATAAAGTTGACCACATCAATCAATAGGCAATCCACTTTATAATGTTGATTATTGAAGCATCAAACTCATTTTTCATTACATAGTTTTCCAAGGAACCACGAAACCTTGGTAATACTATTACATATAAAGGATTTCGGGACACAGGACTGTTAAGCTTGTGAAATAAAAACCATGACCTATTTTTAAGGTCACACAGGTGAAATATATATTGATATCTTCATAGAATGCTCCAATTAACATCAGACTCAGCGCAATACTATACACATGGAATTAAAACATAAGGAAAAACACACCTCATATTTATGTTACAACATTATTTATTTCGATGTTTAAGCTTAAAAAGACATTAACTTAAGAATAGGGTTTCGGGTGCGACGATTCAATAGTATTTGAGGATGAATAGTTTTTCCAATTAAAGTCAACCCTATTTTCAATCTTTAAACATGTTTTTGTTCTGATGAGATAGTAACTGAATTTCTATTGTAAAATCATTTTTTTCTATGATTATAGCCATTTCCAATAATAATGATATATATATATATTAGATAATAAATAAATAAGTCCTTGCGAAGGAAAATATAGAATAAAAACAAATTTTTCAGATCGTCCGCTATATATATATATATATATATATTCAGCCATAAAAAAGTTCTGTATACATTCNAGGTCCATGGTATATGTCTTATGTTGACACTCAAGTGAACTTGACAACTTCCATATCCTGTCAGTGTTAGTTGTCATGGTAACTAGATTTACACTATGTATTTTGTCAGGATGTTACACATTGTTGTACTGTAGTAGTTTGACATTTGAATACCCAATCACTGCTCATAGGATATCCCCCCTGTCAATACCAACAGACCAACACCTCCAGAAGTTAGCTGAAAAGGCCATGACAAACAAATATAAAACCATTTACATGATATCTGTATATTGATATAGTATCACTTGTCCCACAGTATGGTAAAGAAACAGAAAGTAATTAATGACAGAAAAGATCCTGAGTAAGTAGGTGATCGGGCTATCCCCTTCCGAAAATAACTTGCTCGGATATCTACCAGCACTTAAGTGGGGTTTTCTTTTACGTTTTTGCAACAGCTGGAAGCCAGATCGAGGTAAAGGCCAAGAGAAATGTAAAGTTCGGGACTCGGAGTCAAAGCCTCAAGTTTGATTTATAATTGTCTACATACATGAATGAATTTTTGTGTCCTCGTACATGTATAGCTAGCCGTACGTGTTCTTATTCACCAAATTGAGTTTGATATGATAAATGATTTGTTGTCGATTTAGAGGAGCGAACTCAAACATAAGTGGTGTTATAGATTAGAGATAAAGGTCATGGTGTACCGGTTATCTATAGATCAGTATACTACATGTAATATACATCCCCTAACGTGTGATGTTGTCCTTTGTCAAAGTGGGTCATTATAAAGGACACATGTCAATTTTTCGACAAATATATAAATAGTTTGGTTACAGTCTCTATTTCTCGGTCATGGCCATGGATTGTACTTTTATGCCTAAATAAAGTCGTTGAGAAGTATTAAATGTTTGTCTTTCTGTCCACCTGTATGACATCTTTGTTAGTTTTAGACGTTGCGTTGGATTACATCTATACTAGGTCGTCCTTGGTTTTAATTTGAGTTAGCTTTATTTCTATGATTCTGCATGTCAAACTGTCATCAACTATTTTTCAACGAACAGCGACATATATGTATGTTTAACCCTCACCGCAAACGGGACAGGGGATAAGGTGATGTTCGTCCTCGATGATGTCTGGAACATATCCCCCACATTATTTTACCTTTTATTATCAAATCGGATATGCTGGTACATCACTGTACCTGTGACCTACATCTTGACCTTATTCAAGTGCAAAATATGTGCGATACCGTTTGTGTAGTCATATATCCTTCATTATTTCAACTGCGATCTTCATAGTTGGTATGCTGATACATCTTGGGGAGGAGGAGTTTTCTCGTTTAATAAGCCTGTTGCGATGAATGTAATTGCATTTTTTATGCATTATAAAAAAGCCCAGCTAGTGATAAATGATTCAAGTTTCCCCTATGTGTGCAAACTCATAGATCAGAGAAATGTGTGCAATTTGCTCATTATCTAACAATCTGTCATGGAAAAAAAACCTACACTGTAGTTTTTGTCTAATATGCCACACAACATCAACAGATACAGTTTTATATTTGTCTGATTGGGCTTCTAAGGTTTCACATAAAAGTGCAAAATGGTGATCTTTTGAGAAATTATCCGAAGTATTTAGTAAATGTCAGATGCGAAAACCTTTCATATTTAGCAATGATAATAATGGCTGGTTTTTGGGACGGGTTCCTTGTTTGCTAGGAACGACGTTGTTACAATTAGCACTATTCCATACTATTTCAGCTGATGCTTGTGCATAACGTCTCCGTCTCCAAGTTACAACTAGCATCACCGATGAATCTCAAAAGAACGAAACATATCGTATGATTCAGTGTAATTCATTTTGGCTTACTCTGTCTATTATCAACTTTTAAAGGTGTAATCACCTGTGTGCATGGGATGCCGTTCATCTTTCAAGATACAAGGTGGCATACTCTGCTGGTGGAATTTTCAGTCCCCGAGGTTTGCTGTTACTTTGATGGCCACAGTTACTTTCTTGAGAGGTGGTACGGATAATAAATGTCACGCTTTATAGATTATTAATTTGAAATCAATCAGTACTTCCCTATATTTCTAAATTCAAAAATTAAGGAAATTACGCACCTCTCCTCTGTTTTAACTGTAGTTTTGACAATTTCGATTTCTAGCTTGCTGGCCACTAGCAACAGCTGCATAATACATTATAACGTATTAATGGCATACTGCATTAACTACAAAATTCTCGTAAGTTTTGAGTAAAAAATAATGTTAAAGCACCTGCTCTTCTGTTTTGGCCCCTACGAACAGCTGCATGATGCAGTATAATTCATTATTGGCATGCTGTATCTCTTATAAAATTTTAAAGGTACAATTACCTGTGTGTATACAATTACCTGTGTGTATACAATTATCTGTGTGTAATACAATTACCTGTGTGTATACAATTACCAGTGTGTATACAATTACCTGTGTGTATACAATTATCTGTGTGTAATACAATTACCTGTGTGTATATAATTACCTGTGTGTATACAATTACCTGTGTGTGTATGTTACGGTCATCTCTCAACATCGAGTGGTATGACGTGTAAATGATTGATGATATGCTTACATCATTATTAGAGATTCTATATATAGAATAACATTAGAAGTGTTGTTATGATGTAAAATGACGTTTGTTAAACTTTTAAGCGTAAACCTTTCACCTTCTTGAATGTACTCACCCAATGGCCCTGTAGTCGTCATATATTCGTATCTAAAACAAATCCATATTTTGTATTAACTGTAATATATTAAAATTAATTCCTTTCTGGATTAATTTCTGCTCAATCTAAACGATGTTTTATTTTTTCGGTACATTCTTTACAACTGCATACTGCGGAGGCTCGGTAGTCTAGTGGTAGGGTGCCAGGCTCGTGACCGAAGGATTACGGGTTCGAGTCATGTCACAGCACTGGGTTGTATTTTTGAACAAAGAAACTTTAACTTTACTCCGCTTGTTTCATTCTAATCAGTTGTAAATGAGTACGTGGTTGAGCAGTGGTAGAATTGTTGAATGCTAGCTGTGAGTGCCGAAATGGCAGCACCGGCTGTATGCTCCCGAGGGAGTTGAGAAATATATTGACTGGTTGGAAAGGCCCTATAACGTTTATTGAAAGCCGACGAAGTCGAAAGTGAAATTGTGGCAAACAATTTCTTTATGATTTAAGTTTGAATGGTAAATTTGAAAATATTCGATTGGACAAAATGAGTTGTCGTGATTTGTAATCGGTCATCGTATGTTATGTTTCTGCGCGGACTGGTTGAAATTTGCACAGCAGTGAATCACTAGTAAGTTATTAGGTAAATGTTTTGTGACTAACCTATGAAAGACTGTTAAAATTGATATAAGTAATGGTAGGCCTATACTTAATTACTTGAATCATGTGTGTCACCAGTGATAGGGCTCGACATTGGAGATGCTGATGCCCTACAATAATTACGGTGTCCGTCTGTCCTTCCATCTGTCCTCTATCTAGCTGTCCAACAATGTTTTCATTTTCAGAGATTATCTTAATCCAAGAGAACATTTTGAAATCTGCAAACACTGTGATATGCAGATTAAGAAAGTTCGGTCGGGCACGTGGCGGCCCGGTTCCTTGCTGACCTGCTTTTGAAGAGCTGTTAAAAAGCCGACGGCTTATTTTGTCATGACCCGTACCTTTGCCAGCTGACAGCGATTTCGAAATATCTACAATTTCCGAAATTGTAAAAATAATTCTTCTAGGTTGGAATGCTTGAAATTGATACAAAGCTGTTATTTTGTATATGAGATTTGTTTTCATATTAACTTCTTATTTGTTTATGGTTTTAATGAGCTGGTTATTGAATTTCTATTATCTCGTTTCTGTTTTCTTTTAAATTTGAACAATTTCAAATAATTGTGAGATATGATGTCTGTTGAACTGATTCACTATGCAGGTCAATAATATATGTCCGGGTTGAAGATCAAGTCAGCTTTGTATTATCCAAACATGTTTTCATGGTTACGATATAATGCATTGTTGTTTGTCCAGCGCAATGTTGTACTGTAGTAGTTTGACATTGTTAAGCCCAAACAAAGCCCAGAGCACACCCTCCCTATCTACACTAACAGCAATTGTTCTGAAGTTGTCAGTGTGTATGATCCTGAGGAATTCACCACGCCCACTGTTGAGTAGAATACGTTTGTTGTCACGGTCCCCTATGACTAGGTTACCCACACTGCCATACACCACACCATGGGGGTGAATTAGCTCACATCCTGACTGTGATGTTGGTTGACGTGTATGTGGGACTTCGCCACCATACACAAAAAGTTTCTTAAAATATGTGTCCATGACAACAACATATGGTTTCCCTTCACCAACATCATGTATACTATCCCGGTAAGTCACTGCGACATTGTGGGTAAGAGGACACTCTGATATACTGTGTGGTGTACACACTAATGGTCTCCCAGCCCCTACAGCCAATGTATTATGTACCAATAAATCTTTTGTGGAAAACTTTGAGATTTGTTTGGCCATACCCACTATGACATGGGTACTAACTGTAACGCAGAGACACTGTTGTAACTCCCTGGTACTGAATCTGTATAAAAGTCGTACTGACTCAAGCTAGTCCACACGTGTCCTTCAGTTGTTGTACATACATATCATATAAAACATGGAGACTCCCACTCCCACAATACCTTGGTCTGAGGCAACAATGTATATACTGGACTGGACAAGTCCTTTCATTCTGAATTTTGTTGTGTTCTTTGGTCCTGACTGTTGTGTATGAGCTGGTTCTTGTCCAGCAGATGATCCAACTGACAGATTATGGCCTAGCAGGGTTTGACCTTGACCTTGACCTGAGGTATTAACTTCTCCCAAAGTTTGTTTCAGGTGACCCTGTGGATTTTGCCTTGGAGTGAAACTAGAAGTACGTAGGGTAGGATTTACGGGGAGAGTGACTGAAGATTGAATTTCATATCTTTTGTTGCAGATTTGTATATAAGAGCCCCGCTGAAGGGTTATTTTACATTCTTAACCAGATATATTCCCGTCTCATATACATATTGTTTTTCCCTTATAAATGTCTGCTTACTAGGATTTCAGTATCGTGATTCAAATGAGAGATTTATGTTCCCTTATGAAAAAAACCCATCATCTTCATCAGATCCCAAAAGGTATAGCTCAGATGAGTGGAATGCTTATCCTAATGGTAAAACATACAAAATCCGTATAACACTTTAATTTTAAAATCCTGCGCACGCAGGAGCCGGTTCGTTTGAACTTATACGTATTGCATTGTTAATGATATTTACAACACAATCTGACACAAGTAACACAATATAAATTAAAACATGCCTTTTCTCCAATACACTGTTCTTTATCAATAGGTTGTTCTGCAAGATATTAAATTCGAGTGACAGATAGTAACAAAGTAGCAGGCAGGAATAGAAAGACAGACGGTCCACAAGCGGGCAGACAAGAATAAAGGGAAGGGGTTACATAAAGATAGAGGATAGAGAGGAAGGTCAAGTAATCAGGCAGAGAGACAAGTACGGCTTTGGATGGTGGCCAATATTTCCGCCTGGATGGCTCAAGTAAGTACCTGTCACAACTCAGACATAACTTATACTTAGTACCACTCTGGCTAGTGGCTGATGGTTCTGACTGAGTGTCTGTCACAACTCAGACCCAAACGAACACTAAGTACCGCTCTAGAAAGAAGCCGATCTTTCTTCCCGGTTGGCTCAAATAAATACCTGTCATAGCAGAGTATTTTTAAAAAGATCTAAGAACTTTTTTACATATCCATCAAATGAATTTGGACACAAACTATCACTTACACACAAAAGCGTGGGTTTATTATTATCATCATCATAATTATCATCTTCATGTATACATAATCAGGGCTGTCAAGTTTGAGTTATTGTTTTACGATTGAAAGCCATTGCTGTTGTCCGAGTTGTCAATGCAATTATTGTAAGCTTTAGATGACAGTAGATGTATCAAATTGGACCATGGAGTCAGGTAAATATTAGCTGGTGCTCAGGAGTTCGGTTCGATCAATAGATAATCGCGAAGATGTTGATGATATTTTATTATTTGAAAACATCCTAAATATCAAACTGCTGATTTTCAGCTTTTCGCCTAGTAGCAGACAGAAGGCAATCTTAAATTTTCAGAATTGAAGTTTGTTAGTGCTATTTCTCAGAACGTATTGAAAGGATCTTACTCAAATATCTCATGAAGGTTTCTCATTGTCTCGAGTTATGCATATCGAGCTGTGGGACTGATTGGAAAACCAAGATGGCCAACTTGTTATCATCTTGATTTTTTAGTGTAGAAGATTGATAGCGCTAACAAACTTCAACTCTGAAAATTTAAGATGGCCCCCTGTCGGCCATCTTTGTTTTTTATCAGTCCCAAGTTCCATATTCATGAAAAGGGATCATGGATGCTGATACTTTCAATAGCACGTCACATCAAAATGTATTTTAAATAGATTTTATCCTGAATGGGCAGACTTCAGTACTTTATGACGAAAATAACCGCAAATTAAGTACAAGACAACTTTACCGTCTCCTTTTAAAACACATTATATATTCTATACTTTAAAAAGACAATGATATGCTTTTATCAGCTGTGTTTTTAATATATATATATAACATTATCAACGATGCTATGACATCTTTGGTAAGTTTTATTTACTGTACTATAATCATCTTTGGTAATTTTATTATGCTTAGCTATAATCATCTTTGGTAAGTGTCATTATGCAGTAACATAATCATATGTGGTAAGTTTCATTATGCTGTACTATAATCATCTTTGGTAAGTGTCATTATGCAGTAACATAATCATATGTGGTAAGTGTCATTATGCTGTAACATAATCATCTTTGTTAAGTGTCATTATGCAGTAACATAATCATATGTGGTAAGTTTCATTATGCTGTACTATAATCATCTTTGGTAAGTGTCATTATGCAGTAACATAATCATATGTGGTAAGTGTCATTATGCTGTAACATAATCATCTTTGTTAAGTGTCATTATGCAGTAACATAATCATATGTGGTAAGTTTCATTATGCTGTACTATAATCATCTTTGGTAAGTGTCATTATGCAGTAACATAATCATATGTGGTAAGTGTCATTATGCTGTAACATAATCATCTTTGGTAAGTGTCATTATGCTGTAACATAATCATATGTGGTAAGTTTCATTATGCTGTAACATAATCATCCTTGGTAAGTTTCATTATGCTGTAACATAATCATCTTTGGTAAATTTCATTATGCTGTAACATAATCATCTTTGGTAAGTGTCATTATGCTGTAACATAATCAAATGTGGTAAGTATCATTATGCTGTAACATAATCATCTTTGGTAAGCGTCATTATGCTGTAACATAATCATCTTTGGTAAGTGTCATTATGCTGTAACATAATCATCTTTGGTAAGTGTCATTATGTTGTAACATAATCATCCTTGGTAAGTTTTGATTTTGCTGTAACATAAGCAACTTTGGTAAGTTGCAGTATGCTGTAAAATAATCATCTTTTAAAATTGTATCCTATAAGCAAGGCTGAAAGTTGGAGTGTTTTTAAATGCAAATTAAACGCAAATACTCGCAACGGCAAACCCTTTCAAATGACATGGGATCACATAACATACTGTACGTGATGGGTACTTAATAGAAGCGGCCATCAAACACATTTTAAATGATTTGTTGGTCCTAAAACTGCTCATCTTCAATGCTAAACAGCATGTCGTGAGTTTTAAATTTAAGACGTGAAATCCAAGAAAATACACACATAATATATCTTGTTTGAAGCATATACAAACATTATATACATGTAGTTTTTTTTAAATGGCTGAAGTACCCATTTTAGAAGTGATCTGATAGCACTAGGCTTATTAGTTTGAGCTGATTGGAAATAAAGGATATCCACCAGAGAGCCATTTTCAGTTTTGACAGTTCAATGTTGTTTTTACTATTTCTCACAAAGTACTGCACAGATCTGATCTTTCATATGTTTATTTTGAATTTTGAGGATAATCAGAAAATGAAAATGGTCAACCAGTATCAATCCTTAATTTTTACAGTTCCAGTTTATTATCACGATTTCCCAACAAGAGTTACATCAATATGCATTTACATTTTACATGACCAATTATTAAACAGTTCAGAGTAAAGAAAAGAATCAATCTTACATAGAAACTTTTAAGAGGGTATGATTGTGGGTGCAGATATTTCTATAGGATCCCATGTGTGCTTGTTGGCCCAAAAAATATTACAAAAGACGAAATAATAATCAGTAACACCGTTTTCAGTTCATTCAATATGATTTTATTACCACAAATCACACATAGAATTGCGATAAAGAAATATCAATCACCAATGAGTTGAATTCAGTTTATTTTTATTAAAACACATCACTTTGATTGTGAATTATTCAAAAATTGTTTAAAAACCCATTTAAAGGAGTAAGCTATCATTTGTTAATACAATGAATTAGATATTTGTTCTGCATTTTTATTCAATGGAGATAGGAATGTCTGTAGCAAAACATCTACAAAAGAGGAATTAATTTCAGTGAAAACAAAAGGTCAAGAGGGCAAGTATTGTCCAAACGGATATTTAAGAAATTTTGGTAAAATATTCCTATTAAGCAACAGGTAGTTACATCAGATAAAAATAAAAATCTTGCTTAATTTTTGCTTCATATCTAAGGCTAATTATATATGACGTCATAGGTATTAAATTTGATTAAAGTCACATAACTTTCATCACCATGAAGCAGTCAACAAATAGCTCTAACGACGAGTTGCCTAGCAGGCCGAAAGTAACGTCAGAAGCTGTATCATTACAGATACGGATCTACCAATAGATTTATTTCCAATAATTGCTATATATATTGTCTGTTGTGTTCGTACACTTCTCAGGTCCGTAGTTTTTATCTGGTGTTAAGGTTTATCAAGTGATTCTTCAAGTGATTTTTCAAGTGACAACTTCTATTATCCTATTAATGTTAGTTGTCATAGTTACTAGATAAACGCATGGTATTTTTTCCAGATGTCACACACTGATGTACTGTAGTAGTTTGACACCTTCATCTTCAGACGCTGCCCACAGGACATCCTCCTTGTCTACACCAACAGCCTGTGTGCAGAAACTGTCATGTGTGTGTATGATCCTGAGTAACTCACCACGATAACTGGTGATTAGGATACTGTTGTTGTCCGCTATGACTAGGTTACCCACACTGTCATACACAACACCAAAGGGGTTTAACGGTCCACCTTCTGACTGTGATGCTGATTGATGTGTATGTTGGACTTCACCACCATATACATATAGTTTCTTGAAATCTATGTCCATGATAACAACATGTGGTTTCCCTTCACCACCATCATGTCTATTATCCCAGTCGGCAACTGTGACATTGTGAGTGACCGGGCACTCTGAGATCCTGTATGGTGTACACACTAATGGCTTCCCAGTCCCCGCTGTCAAAGAAGTACGTACCAATTTACCTTTTGTGGTAAATTTTGAGATGTGTTCGGACATCCCCACAATGACATGGTTACTAGCTGTGATACAGAGACACTCTGGTTCCTCCTTTGTGCTGAATCTTTGCACAAGTCGTCCTGCCACAAGCTCTGTGATGTTGTTTCCCTTGTCACAGACCCATAACGCGTTGGCTGTGGGTGATAGGCTTATGTCTGTGATCCTGGTATTGTGTTGAACCACCTGTACAACTGTGCCATTCCTGTCCAGAAGCGTTAAGATGTCACTGTTACGGAAACTGGTCCACACCTGGCCATCAGTGGTTGGACATACAGAAGTAATGTAGCATTGGGACTCCCACTCCTCCAATATCACGGCCTCATAAAACAAGGCATATAATGGACTGGATACTTGCTGTGTTCCTTTTGATCTTCTTTTTGATCTTTGTTTTGTAGAGTGTTTCCTTCCTTTTGATTCTGACCTCTGTTGTGTAGGATATGGTCTTTGTTCAGCAGACGATCCAACTAACCGATCTTGACCTTTTAAGGCCTGACTTTGACCTTGACCTAATGTGTTAACTTCTCCCATAGCTTGTTCAAGGGAACCCTGAGGATTTTGGTTTGGAGTGAAGCTAGCAGTACCCGTGGTAGGTTCTACAGGGAGAGTGACAGTAGATTGAATATCATGTCCTGTGTCGTAGATATGTATGTCAGAGCCGCGCTGAAGGGTAATTTTACATTCTTTTACCTGTTGTTTTAGCTGAGTGTTGTACATTTCCAGGTCCTGTTTGTACGTTTGTAGTAGCTTGGTGTTATCCTCCTCCATTTGTTTATAGAGAGACAGAGTCTGAGCTGCTAGCAGGTCCAGATCTTCTATTAATTTGTTTGTTTGTATCTTTACCTGTTTGGAAAGTTTGTCAAATATGCTAGCATTGTCCTTTAGTTGTTCATCAGTAGAAGTGATGTACTGGTCGATTTGTACAAGGTCCACTTTCTCAGTTTTGTCTATGAAGCTTTGAATGTCTTGTTTAGTTTGAGGAGTAATTTCACTAAGGTCACACAAAGGGTGACTCTTATGTACAGTAGATACACACTTGATGCAAACAGGAACTTGACATTCTTCACAGTAATGGTCTAGTTGTCTCCGCCTGTGGTGTGTACAGGTGGTTTGACCTTTGGTACGGAAAGGAATCTGAGCTTTGTATTTGGATGTAGCCATAATGATAAAATGATGCAAAACCGTTGATATTCTTTTACTATAGGAAGTTGATTTCACAATGAAGCAGTTTGTTCCATACTGTCAAAACAATCACAAAGAAAAAAATGTTTCCATTACACGAATAAAAAAACTGGAGTATTCACAAAGTCCTGAGTGTCCACTGAAATATGCTTTTCTCTAACTCCTGTGGTTGATGTTAGTGGTTTTTGTACGTTTGGCTAAATATTTTGTAGAATATATTGTATGTATAGGAACCACAGTAAATTTGTAGTCACGTATAACCACTCACATTGTTTACAATGTCAGTTCGTCCGCAGACAACGAACAACACATTTTGATAGTCACATCTATCAAAGCAGATTATGTCAAAACATAATAATAGAAGTTCGCTGTTATAAGTTAATGTCTGGTTAGATCTGTTAAAATTTGTGAATCACATAACAATGTTTACCCTGTCAGAAGTTTGGTGTTTGATGATCCACCGGCCAGACAGTACTATGATAATACAATCTAGCCAGGTATGAGTGTGTATTAATCTCACTAGCGTGACGTTAGCGGTCTATTTATAGGGGTGGTGTATCATGGGGATTTAATCGATAAGTGTGCAGCAGTACGTGTACTATTTCCTTGTTGTGCGACGTTGCCGACGATCTGCAGAAGTGACCAGCTGACAGAATGTGATTGTTAACTTGAAATACGTAAGGTAGCAGCCAAGACTTTGTCATGGCTGTGGACGTTTAAATTTCAGGTCTGCTGTGGTCTACATTAACATCAATAATTAGATATAATATAGCGTACAGACATTAGATGTACTGCTAATGTGTCAACCTATTTCACCATTACTTGTCTATAGTTCTGTTTCACGCCATATCTGTGAAGTGAGGTAACATTGTGTGTTTACAAATATACACATAATAATGTTTCTAAGTCCTATGCATAGTGTTCCAATATACAAAATAAAAACAGCGACAAATTCTTTTTATATCTAGAAATGATGACAAATTACCTCCTTGATTTAGATTTATAGGTGAACTAACTTTGGTGTGTTGTATTTCTACCGAGCTTGTAATACCAAAACAAAAATTTAAATTTTTTATCAACAAATTTTATTGACAATGAGTATAATGCTTTCTCTAATCTATTAAAAACCGAGAATGTTTTTCTTGTAAGATTGATTTTTTTACAACAATGATGAGATATGCATTTCAACTTATGTTAATCACTCTGGTTGGCGCTTTCAATGTCAAAACACCGCCCACCTTGGTGAAAGACGAGTGCATTATATACTCCTCCACTCAGGTTACATGGAGTAGGAATGTGTATTGCTGACCAAAACCTGACGTAAGTCGTGTACCTATTTACCTATCTATCTATAGGGTGGTGTATTATGAGCAATGTTGTGGTGCAGCAGTGCATGTAATAGTTCCTTGTTGTGCGACGTTGCCGACGATCTACAGAAATGATCAGCTGACATAATGTTATTTTAATGTTTACAATAAGTATATTGTTATAAAATATCTGTACCAAATCATTGCCATACTCATTTGTGCTTTTAAGTTTAGATATCTGAAATTAATGTATACAAGTGAGGTACTGACAATACCTGTACTTGACTGATTTGACAGTACCTGTACTTGACTGATTTCACAGTACCTGTACCTGGCTGATTTTACAGTACCTGTACTTGACTGTTTTGACAGTACCTGTATTTGGCTGATTTGACAGTACCTGTAGTTGGCCGATTTGACAGTACCTGTAATTGATTGATTTTACAGTACCTGTACTTGACTGTTTTGACAGTACCTGTATTTGGCTGATTTGACAGTACCTGTAGTTGGCCGATTTGACAGTACCTGTAATTGATTGATTTTACAGTACCTGTACTTGACTGTTTTGACAGTACCTGTATTTGGCTGATTTGACAGTACCTGTAGTTGGCCGATTTGACAGTACCTGTAATTGATTGATTTTACAGTACCTGTACTTGACTGTTTTGACAGTACCTGTATTTGGCTGATTTGACAGTACCTGTAGTTGGCCGATTTGACAGTACCTGTAATTGATTGATTTTACAGTACCTGTACTTGACTGTTTTGACAGTACCTGTATTTGGCTGATTTGACAGTACCTGTAGTTGGCCGATTTGACAGTACCTGTAATTGATTGATTTTACAGTACCTGTACTTGACTGTTTTGACAGTACCTGTACTTGTCTGATTTGACAGTACCTGTACTTGGCTGATTTGTCAGTACCTGTACTTAACTGAATTGACAGTACCTGTAGTTGGCTGATTTGACAGGACCTGTAATTGATTGATTTGACAGAACCTGTACTTGGCTGATTTTACAGTACCTGTACTTGGCTGTTTTGACAGTACCTGTACTTGGCTGATTTGACAGTACCCGTACTTGGCTGATTTGACAGTACCTGTACTCAACTGATTTGACAGTACCTGTAATTGACCGATCTGACAGTACATGTACTTGGCTGATTTTACAGTACCTGTACTTGACTGATTTGACAATACCTGTACCTGGCTGATTTGACAGTACCTGTACTTAGCTGAATTGTCAGTACCTGTACTCAACTGATTTGACAGTACCTGTACTCAACTGATTTGACAGTACCTCTACTTGGCTGATTTGACAGTACCTGTAATTGATTGATTTGACAGAACATGTTCTTGGCTGATTTGACAGTACCTGTACTCAACTGATTTTACAGTACCTGTAATTGACTGATCTGACAGTACATGTACGTGTCTGATTTGACAGTACTTGTAATTGACTGATCTGACAGTACATGTCCGTGTCTGATTTGACAGTACCTGTAATTGACTGATCTGACAGTGCATGTACTTGGCTGATATGACAGTACATGTCCGTGTCTGATATGACAGTACCTGTACTTGGCTGATTTGACAGTACCTGTACTTGGCTGATTTGACAGTACCTGTACTTGACTGTTTTGACAGAACATGTACTTGGCTGATATGACAGTACCTGTACTTGGCTGATTTGACAGTACTTGTAATTGACTGATCTGACAGTACTTGTACGTGTCTGATTTGACAGTACCTGTACTTGGCTGTTTTGACAGAACATGTACTTGGCTGATATGGCAGTCCCTGTACTTGGCTGATTAGCAGACTTTGGGTACTTGGCTGATTTTTCAGTACCTGTACTTGACTGTTTTAACAGAACATGTACGTGTCTGATATGACAGTTCCTGTACTTGGCTGATTTGACAGTACCTGTACTTGACTGTTTTGACAGAACATGTACGTGTCTGATATGACAGTTCCTGTACTTGGCTGATTTGACAGTACCTGTACTTGGCTGATTAGCAGACTTTGGCATGGCTGTGGACGTTTAAATATCGGGTTTACTGTGCACTACACTAGCATCAATAATTAGACATAGTATTAAATACAGACATTTCATGTACTACTAATTCACGGGATAAAAGCTGAATAGTTATATTATTGTTCTTGCCTATTTCACCTGTACTTGAGTATAGTTCAGTTAAGTCAAAATGACAAATATACACATACTCTATTTGTCTTATCTGTAATAGTTCAACACACAAAATAAAAATATAGGGGTGATTTGGTCACCTGGGCGACAGCCTCTTTAACATTGATAAATGATGACAGGTTACCACCTTCATTTATAAGTGAATCGCGTTAGCAGGAAGTATTTTACCCAATTTCTAATACCGAAACCGATAGTAAAATAATTTAAACTTTATCAACAACTGTCCATGACACTGAGTCGGATGCTTTCTCTTAATCGATCATGAATATAGCAACTATGGAATAAGTTACTTCAACTTTTATTAATCACTCTTATTGGGTGTTTTATTATCTACCCGCCAAAACAGTAGTATGACAATACAGTCTATCGAGATTAGTAGGAATGTGTATTGATCTCCCTAGCGTGACATAGGGGTGTATACGTCTTTCTCCCACACCTGACAGATTTATCTCCCGTTTTGCCGGTGCTAGATTTATCTGTCACCGCCCTATGGTTGAGACGGGGGGATTCCCCTATTCCTAACAATGGCATGACGTCACTTTAACAATACAATGACGTCACGTCAACAATCCATCAACGTCACGTCAACCCTGAATTTAGCATGTAACGTTATCATTACATTGTGTATATGATACACATTGGGGAAAACAGGGTACATGTAAGAGAAAAAGAATCATTCACCCCCTTGTGGGTAAGATAAGGGAATCTCAACCCTCGGGGAAAGATTCTTAAGTTGCCAACCACATGGCAAAGCCTCGTGTTTGGCAACATAAGAATCTTCCCCCTCGGGTTGAGATTCCCCTATCTCACCCCAAAGGGGGTGAATGATTCTATCAACCTGTCTATATATAGGGGATGTAATGGACAAGTGTTCAACAGTGCATTTAATAAGTCCTGATTGTGCGACGTTGACGAAGATCTGTCGAATTATTTAGCTAAAAGAATGTGATTGTAATATTTGAATTAAGTATGGTAGCAGCCTAGACTTTGTCATGGCATGGACATTTAAATTTCAGATCTACTGTAGATTTCATTAAAATTATTAATAAGACATTACATTTACTACTCATTAGAGGGGATAAAAGCTGAATTGTTTTATATTTGCCAACCTCTTTCACCTCTACTTGTGTATAGTTAAGTTTCACTCTGTATCAGTCAAGTCGAATTTAATGTTGACACATATAGACATAATGTAAGTCTGATGTCTCATTTTTCAACACACACACATTGAAAATATAAGGGATGATTAGGTCACCTCGGTAACATCCTCTTATTATATCTAGAAATGATTACAAGCTTACCAGCTTCTAATACAAAAATTGATATGTCCATGACACTGAGTCGAATGCTTTCTCCTAATCATAAGAAACATCTTAATGTTTATTTGAATGAAGTATGTTTATTTTACATTAATTATGAAATAAGTATTTCAACTGATATTGATTACTCTTGTTGACCCGGATGTTATCGCGTTGGAATGAGCGGGGGAAGGTGGTCATAATGTGGAGGAAACGGGACACCCAAGAGAAATCCCATTTGGTAAGAAAGGTGCCCCGAACCTTTTCATGTAGGAATCCCGGCAAGTTTGGTAAAAATAGAGTACATTATCCATGCGCCACCCGTAACCAAAAAAGAAGAATGCTTTTTTGTGTCTTCAGCATATTGCATACTGTCGTATACTATTCTGGTGTTTTCCTACATAACGGCCGGAAGGAAATCCTGTTTAATCTTCAATTATCCAAAACCGTTTAAATTATTCATGGTTTAGATCCAGAAGTCATTCCATAAACAGTATTCAATTGTGTTACACGTTGACTGTATGTTAAGAATTGTCTATATTTATCTTCCTTTAGGATACATGTAGTAATAGCTTGTCATTGCCTTACTGATATTTCGTGATGCTAGTACATCTTGGGATAAAAGAGTGCCCGGTACAAAAGTTGATCACTACGACCTAGGGTTTAAAGGTTGCCAATAACAATATTGTCCGGCCTACCTTACATACTAATTCACCCTAGAACAATTAAATTTGGTATGCAAGTTCTTCTTGGGGATGGTGGAGTTTCAAGTACAAAACGTAGTTCAGTGTGACCTATGTTTGGCATATGACCTTTTCCTTTGAAAGAGTTTGTCTGGGTAGATCTTCTAAAACTTGTAAATCGCGTAACAGTCTTTACCGAGCCAGAAGGTGAGTTTTTTTTTTTTTTTTTTTTTTTTTTTTTTTTTTTTTTTATCTAACAGACAAAACTGAACATTGACATTACATTTTAGCCAGGTGAGTAGGAATGTGTATTGTTCTCCTTAACCTGAAGTGAGGGGTGTAATTATATACCTGTCTATCTAAAGGGGAGGTGTAATATGAGCGATTTAATAGATAAGTGTGCAGCAGTGCATGCAATAGTTCCTGTTTGTGCGACGTTGCCGACGAACTACAGAAATAATCAACCGACAGAATGTGAATGTTATCTTTATATAAAGTATGGTAGACTTTGTCAAGGCTGTGGACTTTTAAATTTCAGATTAACTGTAGATTACATAAACATTAATGATTAGATATAGTATAAAGTACAGACACTACATGTTATATTTGTGTGTTGGCTCATCGACCTCTATTTGTGTATTGTTCAGCTTCACTCTGTATTATATTTAATTAGTTGACTAACCTGTTATTGAAAAATATATATATAATCATACTGAACAAAAAAGAAACGCACAATTAAATTATGCATTCAATAGCCTATGATATTTTGGGAAATTTGTACAAATTTTTATATCAATATGAAGGGACAAGTCTTCTCTTTACAATACTGTAGAAGAAAAGTCTGTGTGACGTCACTCGTGTCATCAGTAGTTACTCAAAGTGGGATACCCGCGAAAAACAAAATGACACTTCAGTACCTGGTGTGGGCACCTTTTGCACGAATCCCTGCACGGATTCTCCTATGCATTGAATTCATGAGAACATTTATTCGCTTTAAGGGAATGTTGTTCAATTCTTGTGTTAATGCTGCGATCAACTGGGCGCGGTTAGTTAAGGGGTGTTTGACGTTTCCTAATACACCTATCCAGCTCATCCCACAGATGCTCAATGGGAGACATGTCGGGGCTATATGGGGGCCATTCCAGAGGCTGAACGTTGTTTGCCGTGAGAAAATCACGACAGACTCTGGCAACATGCGGTCGAGCATTGTCTTGCTTGAAAATTAGGTTATGACGTCTGAGAAGTGGAAGGACATGTGGTTGGAGGATCTGGTCTCTGTATAGAACGGCATTGAGGTTTTGATCCAGGACCGCTAAGGGGGATTTTACTCCATGGGAAATGCCTCCCCAAACCATTACAGAAGCCCCACCGAATCTATCGCGTTCAACCACGCATGCGTCGGCGAAACGTTCACCGCGTCCGCGATATACCCTTTTTCTTCCGCCTGAGCGATACAGACAGAATCTAGACTCGTCGGTGAACATCACACGCCTCCATCGACGCATCCCAAACCTATTCGGGCCATGTCTGCGCATCCAGTCAAGACGCACTTGCCGCCTCCGTGGTGTCAGAGGTGGCCCGACATAAGGTCGGCGCTCAATGATTCGATCGGCACGCAAGCGGTTCCTGGCAGTTTGAGGACTAATGGGTCGGCCATGAGTGCTTAAGATATGCGACGCAGTCTCTACAGCAGTCTTGAATCTGTTGCGCAAGTGTGACAAGCGAATCGCCCTGTCTTGTCGTGCGGTCGTTACACGCGGACGACCGCTCCTGGGACGATCGGAAACTAACCCAGTAGCACGGAAACGTGTACAGAGACGATTAATTGTACACGGGCCAACACCAAACTGCCGTGCGACAGCAGTTTGGCTATGACCATCCATCAACATCGCAATTGCTCTACCCCTCTGAATTTGCGTTAACGTGGAAAATCAATGTTGCTGAACTTAGAGTATCCGTTGAGGGGGGAACTTTGTGCGTTTCTTTTTTTGTTCAGTATATTTATCTAATGCCTTATATTTCAACACAATTTTCCAAGTGTGGGCTATTCAAATTACACTTCGTCTGTGGTCTGTCGACAGATTAGAGAACAGAAAAACCTCTTAAAATGGTGTGATGGTGGGTGCAAAAATTCTGTATAGGATTTCTTGTGTGTTTATTTTAAGTTGGCCCAAACATATTACAAAAGACGTTATCATAGTCAGTAACACCAATTTTAGTCAATTCAATATGATTTTATTACCACAAGTCACGCATAGAATTGACAAATTGAATGATAATGAAATATCAATAAAAAATGTGTTGAATTCAGTTTTTCTATTAAAACACCGCACTTTGATTGCAAATAATTTAAAAGTGTTTTAAAAAAGCTTTAAAAAAAGTTAAATGTTATAGTTAATAGAATGAACTAGATATATGTTCTGCATTTAATTGAAGGGTGATAACAATGTGTACAGCAAATTAATCACAAAAGAGCAAAAGGATTTCGTAAAAATTTATTTCAGTTAAAATAAAAGGACCAGAGGGCCAGTATCGCTCGCCTGGATATTTAAGAAAACTTAGTAAAATAATCTCATTAAGCGAAAAGTACTTACATCAGATTGTTCCGAGGGTCTCTATTATGTACCAATCCAAATTTTGCTTAGTGTTTGCTCAATATTTACTTCTTTGCTAACTATTGATGACATCATAGACATTGTATTTTATTGAAGTCATATGACTTTAATTGTTACTCCATCATCACCATGTATCAGTCACCAAATAGCTGTGTCTAACGACGGGTTTCCTCTAACGCCGAAGGTTAAGTCAGAAGCAGTATCAATACAGTTATGGTATCTTTAGATTCAGAAGTTACTTCTCTTTTTATATATATTTCCAATAATTGTAATATATGTATTGTCTGTTGTGTAGAGATACACATCTCAGGTCCATAGTTTATATCAAGTAATCTTGACAACTTCCATAATCATGTCAGTGTTAGTTTTCATGGTTGCTAGATAAATACATTGTTGTTTGTCAAGATGTCACACACTGCTGTACCGTAATAGTTTGACTTTGTTAAGCCCGAACACTGCCCACAGAACATCCTCCCTGTCTACACCAATAGCCTGTGTCCAGTGGTCATCTGTGTGTAAGAGCCTGAGGAACTCACCACGCCCACTGATGAGTAGGATACGGTTGTTGTTACAGTCCGCTATGACTAGGTTACCCACAGTGTCATACACCACACTATAGGGGATAAAAGGTTCACCTTCTGACTGTGATGTTTGTTGATATGTATGTGGAACCTCACCATCATATACAAATAGTTCCTTGAAATCTGTGTTCATGACAACAACATGTGGTTTTCCTTCACCACCATTACCTGTACTATCCAAATCAGCCACTGCGACATTGTGAGTGACAGGACACTCTGATATCCTGTATGGTCTACACACTAATGGGTTCCCAGTCCCCTCTGCCAATGATGAACGTACCAATGTACCTTTCGTGGTAAATCTAGATATGTGTTTGGTCATCCCCACAATGATATGGTTACTAGCTGTGATACATATAAACTGTGGTTCCTCCTTTGTTCTAAATCTTTGCACCAGCCGACCTGACACGAGCTCTGTGATGTTGTTTTGCCTGTCACAGACCCACAGTGTGTTGGTTGTTGATGACATACTTATGTCTGTGATCTCATTTTTGTGTTTAACCTCCTGTAATACGTTACCCTTCCTGTCCAGGAGAGTTAAGGTGTCACTGATATCGTAACTGGTCCACACGTGACCATCAGTGGTGGGACATACAGAATATATATAACATGGAGACGTCCACGCCCCCAACACCTTGGTCTGAGGCAACAGGGTATAAACTGGACTGGACACGCCCTTCCTTTTCTTTCTGACCTCTGTTGTGAAGGGGATGGTCCTTGTCCACCAGATGATCCAACTGACCGATCATGACCTCGTAAAGCTTGACCCTGACCTTGGCCTGACGTTATGACTTCCCCGAAAGCTTTTCATGGTGACCCTGAGGATTTTTGTTTGGACTGAAGCTAGCAGTACTCAGGGCAGGTTTTACAGGGAGAGTGACTGGAAATTGAGTCTCACACCCTTTGTCGTATATTTGTATGTCAGAGCCACGCTGAAGGGCTACCTTACATTCTTGCACCTGATGTTTTAGCTGAGTGCTGTGCATTTCCAGATCCTGTTTGTAGGTTTGGAGTAGCTTTGTATTATCTTCCTCTATTTGTTTATAGAGATACAGAGTCTGAGTTGTTAGCAGGTCCAGATCTTCTTTTAAGTTGTTTGTTTGTATCTTTAACTGTTGTGAAAAATTCTCAAAGATGCTAGCATTGTCCTTTAGATGTCTATCAGTAGAAGTGATGTACTGGTCGATTTGTACAAGGTCCACTTTCTCAGTTTTGTCTATAAAGCTTTGAATGTTCTGTTCAGTTTGATGAGTAATTTCACTAAGGTCACACAAAGGGTGACTCTTATGTACAGTAGATACCCACTTGATGCAAACAGGAACTTGACATTCTTCACAGTAAAGGTCTAGTTTTCTCCCCTTGTGGTGTGTACAGGTAGTTTGGCCTTTGGTACGGAAAGGAATCTGAGCTTTGTATTTGGATGTAGCCATAATGATAAAATGATGCAAAACAGTTTTTGTTTACTATGGATTTCACAGTGACGCAGTTTGTTGTGCATCTGTTTACCATGTATGTAACACTAGTAAAACCAATCTCAAGGATATGTTTGATTACATATAAGGAATACAAATCTGTAGTATTCACAAAATCCAGAGTGTCCGCTGGATGGAAACTTTCTTTCACACAATCCAGTGGTAGGCGATTGTTGTTATTACCCGATGCTGTAGAATATATCTGTATGTATAGGAATCACAGTACATTTGTAGTCACGTATAATCACTCACCTTGTTTACAATGTTAGACCGTCCACGGACAACGAACAACAACACAGTAATAACCCCTGTGTCGTGTACAGACGACAAAATAAAGGGCCGCCTCATCCCCGTTGTCATGTACACACGACAAGAGACTTTGATGTTACCTGCCTGATGTTTAGTTGGTTATCGCACGAGACTGTCGCGAAAAAACAATTAATTGTCGCTAAAATCAGAACCCATCAGTTTGGATTTTACTTGTGCAGAGTACACTTTTTTATTATGTGACTTAATGTTTTCGCATTTGCCGCAAGATGTTTGCGTTTGGTGCCTCAAATGTAAACGAGATGGCGGCAACTTGATTCGATACGAACACTCGTGAATTCATCATCAGATATTTGTTGAGACTTATGGAAGTAAATTTGAATATTCTAATATAAGTCTTGATGCAATCAACTTGTATTCAGAAAACAAACTCAACGACTCCACATTCGTAACTATAATCAATCCCCATTGGAAACCTGCATTACAATTCTGTATTAAAAACAAGGAATCGTATCGTTTATTGCCAGACAAATGTCGATTTTTCAGTCATAATCAGCTGCCAGTTAGTCATTATGCTGCGAGAATGAAGAAGTGTTTGTCTATGAACAAGAACATGAAACAATAACAATATTTGTTCACGGTTACCTGTTTAGTTCTTGCGGCAGTTACACCTAGTCTAAAAAGTACATTAATAATCCGCCATTTTGTTATATGCGCGGGGGCGAGTCTAATAAGTACATCCGGTACGGAATCCGGACCGGTGTTGCGGTACGGAAAGAGTTAAGTTCCTATCAGACAGATCATAATAGCTCATTTTTACCAAATATGCGAAGCCAAAAACTGCACTACTGACCAAGTTTGCTTGACCTTGATCTCCAACTCTGACCTTTGACTAGTCTGATTGTTGATCTTTGACTGGTTGGTTTCAAGAACATGGCAGATAGATTTGAACGATGCAAGGTCGACGGAGATCTGCCCCTGACAATAACTAAAGGGGACCTCGCTGACAACATCGGATTAACATGTTAAATTACACAGAAAAGGTAGGTATGACTACGACCCTGATATCAAGGTCAGTGAACGATGGGTTTTGGGGAAGGGCGTTTGTTTGGATTGAAATGACCATGCATTTTAAGGTAAAGGGTACGACTGCATCAATTATAATTGTGAAGTAGAGTTTCGCTCTGAGTAGTTTTTTTATTTGGACTTTTCTCTCTTTATACTGAACATTTATAACTTCTGGATAGCAATATTGTAAATCGTAAGCTTTGCAATGTAAATGTTCTGTTTTCGATTATTGCAGTTTTTAGCTTACCTGGTCCGAAGGACCATGGTGAGCTTATGCCATACCGCAGCGTCCGTCGTCCGTCGTTCGTCCGTCAACTTTTCCTTTAAAACGCTACTAGTCCTGAACGGCCTAGTAGATTTTGACTAAATCTGGTCTGGAGCATCCTTAGGCCAAGGGGACTCAATTTTGAATTAATGGTGGGTGTGGCCCCCCTGGGGGGCAGATGGCCAGGCCCAATAGGGGAAATAGAGGTAAAACCTTCAAAATTCTTCTCCTACCGTAGGGATTAAGGGATTTTATCCTAATTTAGTTTGGAGCATCCTTGGGCCAAGGGGACTCAATTTTATATAAACCCTGGGTCTGGCCATCCAGGGACCCGAGGGGTGGGTCCCAATACGGTAAACATAGCAAATTATTCTTTAAAATTCTTCTTCTTCTGTAAGAATGAAAGGATTTGGTCTATATTTTGTGTGAAGCATCCTTGGGTAAAGGGGAACCAATTTAGTATAAAAGGTGGGTGTGGCTCCCCCGGGACCCGAAGGGCGGAGTCCAATAGGGGAAATAGAGGTAAAACCTTTATAATCCTTCTACCATAGGGATTAAGGGATTTTATCCTAATTTAGACTGGAGCATCCTTGGGCAAAAGGGACTCAATTTCGTATAAACAGCGAGTTTGGCCCCCCTGAGGACAGAAGGGAGGGGCCCAATAGGGGAAACATAACAACTTCTTCAAATACCTTCTTCTTCTGTACAAATGACAGGATTTTGTCCAAATTTGGTATTAAGCATCCTTTGGTGAAGGGGAAACGATTGGGTATAAACGATATGTCTAACCCCCCTGGAGGCAGAGAGGCGGGGCCCAATATGGGAAATAGAGGTAAAACCTTTAAAATCCTTCTTCTACTGTCGGGATTAAGGGATTTTATCCTAATTTAGTTTGAAGCATCCTTGGGCCACGGGAACTCAAATTTTGTATAAATGGTGGGTGTGGCTCCTTTGGGGCAGGGGGGGGGGGAGAGAAATAGAGGTAAAACCTTCAAAATTCTTCTCCTACCGTAGGGATTAAGGGATTTTATCCTTATTGGGACTCAATTTTATATAAACCGTGGGTCTGGCCATCCTGAAATTTCATATGTACTTACAGCACCTACCATGGAGTGCTATATCTTTACTTCATAACAATTATTTTAAACATATTCAGGTGAGCGATACAGGCCCTCTGGGCCTCTTGTTCGTTCCTTTTCTATTTCTTTTTCAAACATTCTTCCGAACAACTGCTATTATGTGAAATGCATGCATGGCAACATGTGATTCGTTTTACAATAGTGTTTAGGACAAAAACAAATATTTCACTTCAGTGAAAAAGGTCAAATTATGTTAGCTGAACTTATTGGTACCCTTGACCAAAAATAAAATTCTTTTGAAATCCTGTTTTTTGTTTTATCGTTATTCTTCCTCGGGGTCAAGTTTTTAAGGCGTCTGACTGTTTACAATCACTGGCACTCCACCAATGGGTCCCGGGTTAGAGGTCTACGTTGTGTACACAAGGTAACTTTCAAATGTATAATCAATATAAACAATGTTCAAAGTTGCCATACAAAAGAATTACTTCACAAAAATATATTTTTTGCAGGATATTTAGGGCGGAACTTTTCCGTAAAAGAGGTTAATGTTACATAAATGTCTTACACGTATCCTTAACTCTGACAGCCATGAAAGGGCTCCAGATGTACAGATAAAATAAGAGAATCTTTTCTCCAGAAATGTTAATTTCCCTACTATAGATTGCTTTCTTACTGCATCTTAAAGGTCCACCTACATTTGAAAGGTTTTTCTGTATTCCTTGTTCTAGTGGGAATTATTTTTTAACTTAATCATGCATAAAACAAGTCTTTGAAGTCATGTGTGGTAGAGTTAAAATTAAGTTAACTCCTAAGGTTTGTAACTATGCATTTGAAACTTTCTAGCAGGCATGAATGACTAAATCTTTGATAAATCATTCCATGAAAGAAAACCTTACCTTGGGGACCTTGTATGAAACAAAATGTGAAAAGTGTTAAGACGTCTGACTGTGAAAAATCACTGATCAGGCAACAATGGGTCGCGGCTTCGAGGTCTACGTTGTGTACATAATGTAACTGTTGTCAATATAAACAAAGCAAATACAAAAAGACATTTTGCAGGATATATAGGGCAGAACTCTTCCGTAAAAGAGGTGTATGTTACATTAATGTATCACATGTATCCTTAACTCTGACAGTCATGAAAGAGCTCAAAATGTACAGTGACCAGTGTAGTGTAGACTCGGCCGACGGAAGCCTCTTGTCCCGTTCAATGGATGTCTTCATCAGTTATCGCCGTACCAACGGATCTCAGCTAGCCAGGTGTGTTACTCAAACAAAACAAAAGAAGGGTTAACCGAAAATTAGAGTGTAATCATTTATCTTTTATTCTAGAATGAACTGTATTTAAATCTCAACTTTACTATGTTAGAAATATTCATTAGATACTAACCTATTATAAAAGAAATTAAAACCAGTTAAGAATTGCTTTTTAATCTATTACATTTGATTGAATCTTAATATTTAATAAAAATCGTTTCTACAGAAATGTCCCTACTTTAGATTGTTTTTCGTGCAGCCTCTTAACGGTCCATCTGCAGCTGAAAGGTTTTTCTGTATTCCTTGAGATTGAGAAGCTGCGCGCTTGCAAGTTTGACGAGGGACTGCTGAGCAGTGTTAGAATGGCCATCACTTCATCATCGTCCTGACCCCAAACTCACTGGACAGATGTATCGGCGATATCAATCAGAAAGACTGGGTCCACCAGGTACGCAATCAGTAATGAATCGGAATGATGGAACAGGGTTCACACAGGTTTAAAATTCATTGAATTAACAAAAGTATCTTGAAAAAGTCCTTGAATTTAAACAAAAACATATATACAAACATAACACAACATAACATACATACTTGCATACTCACATACATACATGCATACGCACGCATGCATGCACGCAGGCACATACACACGCACGTGCATAGGGGTGTACATTTGTACGTATGCACATCATACATACATAATGTTCGTACGCTGAAAGTTTTTAATGACGTTATCATCTTGACATTCTTAAAAACTTATCCTTAAACATTTTTTAATTCAAAAGCTTGTCTATAAAAGGTCTTAAAGAGAATGTAAAGTGAAATATTTTGATGCATTTTCAGAGTGTAGGTTTGGTTTTATTTTGTTTTATGTCCTATTAACAGCTAAGGTCATTTAAGACGTGCCAAGGTTTTGTGTGATGTGTAAGCATTTAATGTGTATGTGTGCCGTAGACAGGTTGTGTTGGTATACTTGCCTCCTTGTGATAATGCAGATCAGATGCCGACTTTATAGCGCTATCTCATTGAAATAACATTCGGAAGGCCCCACTCACAGCATTCTCTCCGGTCACATTATACTCATAACGGGTGCACCGGTTGTTGTTATTACCCTTATTGGACATTAAGCTGGGAATACATAATAACTTCCATTTATAAGGACTTCGGTATGTCCTGGCCTTGGGACAGAACCCATTGCCTTCCTCACCGCAAACGTTTAACATGTAAGCCAAAAGTGAGGTGTTGCTAAGCAAAGAGCTATAAAACAAAGGTAAGAAATATAGCGATTCCAAATATTGCAATGGTTGCAGACATTTTATTTCTGTCGCTTTTGTGTCACCAAATAGAGGGCACAAAAGCAAATCCCAAATTCTGCAGGGGTTCCAGCTTTAGTCGCCTCTTACGAAACAAGCCGTTGGTTACAGCAGGTGTAATCATTTCGTTCGCTGACCCGCAAAGACGGTATTTACAGAGAAAAAGAGAATTGTTCTTAATTTGAGTGGTTCAAAAAAGCATAAAAACAGGGGATTTGAGGAATGATTGTGTGATTAACCTGAGGTAACTTTACAAGAAAATGTTGATAAGAACAATGTCAGGATCACGCCAACTATTTGACAAACAGAGGGTATTACAGTTATGCAAGTTAGAAAGAGTAGGGTTTCACTGTAAATGCCTGGTCAACTATTCACCCTTCACTAGTAGAATCCATGTAAGGCTGGTGTTAATTCACATTTCACGGGGAGAGAGACACTGTTAATATGAGTCTGTGCACTAATACAGCCAAATCTACTCATTCAATTAAGAGACTTCCTGTGTTAAGAGCCTCACTTTTACCGTTCCCCGCTGTAATTATTTCAGTGTTGGTTTTACCTGCATTTAGATACTCATGCATTAAGAGACCATCGTTTGGACTTTCGTACAGTGAATGTCTAATACAGGTAAATCTGTATTTCCAAACATGTTAAACTTTGCCCTCATCACGTAGGGTGAAAAGGGCGAAAGTTAAATGATGACAAACATTATACCAGTATACTATACAGTAATACACAGTAGGTGTCCATTACTCACATATTGTAGTTAGATGCTGGTTTCGTTTTTACTTTGGAATATTGTTGAGAGTTGAGGATATTGTTGTTATTTGGGTTCTGTATCAGAGATGACATTGCCCTATAGTAATTACGATGCTGACCATTAAGTCGGTCTGACCACAGCATCGCCTTCAGTGGTTTTCTCACAAACCAGAAGTCTAAAATTCCTAACTTTAAATGGTGATATTCTGTTATATTTAGATATGCAGTAGATGTTTATAGGGTGTACCATGCAAATATATTGCAGTGCCATTTCTGACCTACCAGAGTTTATTACTGAAGTAAAGATATTTGATATCTCACACAAATAATGACGTCCCAAAATTCAAGATGGCCACTTTTTCATGGTCACTGATACTAAAAAAGTAACAGGGATGATATGCTGTCAAAAGTACATTGTATATCTGGCCCTTTCCGACTTGTCAGTATTTGTTTTGATTCTATATCGTACTTATAGAGTTACCTATGTTAATTACACTTTATTTCACAGATTCCGAAATCCAAGATGGCCACCGTTCATTGTTTCTGATTGACTTAGACATATGTGGCTATACTTTTGTTCATAATTAGTGATAAATTATACTAAATGGATAAAGTCTCAATGATGAATGATGACATATTACCTGCATTCCATAATCTAAGATTTCTACCATTGCTTCTAATTGGCTGAAACCTTTTAGTCTATACGATGACTTATGTTATGCTG
>NW_018404136.1:70808-70925 GCF_002113885.1 Mizuhopecten yessoensis
TTGCGACATCATAGTTCACGGTAATTGTTTCGCCTATGGGAGAACAGGGATGATATGTTCCCAAAAGGAATATATGGTTTTCTAGATATAATATCTGAACGTTCGTTAGAGAAAAAA
>NW_018404137.1:0-117 GCF_002113885.1 Mizuhopecten yessoensis
CCACAGGTAGCCATATGTAACCACAGGTAGCCATATGTAATCACAGGTAGCCATATGTAGCCACATGTAGGTAGCCACATGTAGCCACAGGTAGCCATATGTAGCCACAGGTAGCCA
>NW_018404137.1:8272-8557 GCF_002113885.1 Mizuhopecten yessoensis
TAACGTATAATTAATTTACAAAAATGAATCCAGAAATCAATATTCATGTAGTTTAAAGCTATGCTTCACAAGATTAAAAAAGAATTCAGTCTGTCGTCAAGAATACTTGTAAGAAAGCTTGTATATTAGGCTTGGCAAACACTCATGGTACATCTAGGTTATAAAATATAATTCGAAAATGAAATGATAAACTACCACGGACAAATGATCACAGGTAGCCATATGTAGCCACAGGTAGCAATATGTAACCACAGGTAGCCATATGTAACCACAGGTAGCCATATG
>NW_018404138.1:0-117 GCF_002113885.1 Mizuhopecten yessoensis
TATAATATATCTGTCAGTCCTATATCACACTACAACTCATCACTAAACTATATCTGTCAGTCCTGTATCACTCTACAACTCATCACTATGCTATATCTGTCAGTTCTGTATCACACT
>NW_018404138.1:5101-5183 GCF_002113885.1 Mizuhopecten yessoensis
TTGTATCAAACTACAACTCATCACTATACTATATCTCTCAGTCCTGTATCACACTACAACTCATCACTATGCTATATCTGTC
>NW_018404139.1:0-117 GCF_002113885.1 Mizuhopecten yessoensis
AAATCACATATTATTGGAGTGTGAGGGTGTGTGTCTGGTCAATTGGTAGTATAATAACCTTCCGTTTGATTGTGAGTGTGTGTCTAGTCAATTGGTAGTAAAATCACATATTGTTTG
>NW_018404139.1:1500-1829 GCF_002113885.1 Mizuhopecten yessoensis
TTGGGTGTTTAGTCTATTGATAGTATAATTTCCATCCGTTTGATTGTGAGTTTGTGTCTAGTCAATTGATAGTATAATTTCCATCCGTTTTNTGTGTGTCTAGTCAATTGATAGTATAATTTCCATCCGTTTGATTGTGAGTGTGTGTCTAGTCAATTGATAGTATAATTTCCATCCGTTTGATTGTGAGTGTGTGTCTAGTCAATCGATAGTATAATTTCCATCCGTTTGATTGTTAGTGTGTGTCTAGTCAATTGATGGAAAATTTCCATCCGTTTGATTAGGAGTGTGTGTCTAGTCAATTGATAGTATAATCTCCATCCGTTTGA
>NW_018404139.1:3969-6627 GCF_002113885.1 Mizuhopecten yessoensis
TAACTCTTATCGACGAAAGAAAAGCTGCAAAAATAAGGCAGTATAAGGAGTAAATGACGTCACAGTGTCAACAGATCTGAAATACATGGCTGACATGGAATACAGAATTGGACGATATTGCCTAAACCCGGTGGATAAGTTGTAAAAACATAAGATGAGGAACAATTTTGCAAAGAAATGTCAGAAAGGGGTATTACTTCATTAAAACAGCATAAAGAATATACTTCAACGAAATGATAACGTTAATTTCACATATAAAAGTTAGAGCAAATAAAAAACTTACAAAGAAGTCCAGATCCTCCTCCGAGTCCTAAAAGTCCGTCATTGCCGGCCTGGGGTGGTGGTGGTGGGAGGGCCATAGGCTGGATATACGGTTGTCTAATAACGGTCTCGGTGGAGACGTAGCCCTTTCCGTGTCCCTTTGAGTGTCCGTATCCGCTTCCGTATCCACTACCGTAACCGCTTCCGTATCCACTACCGTATCCGCTTCCGTACCCACTTCCATAGTCGCCTCCATAACCCATGGTGTATCCGCCTCCTACGCTTCCATAGGTATCATAGCTGTTGTAACCGGAACCATATCCGGCTCCCAGTGCGCATGACACGCCGAGACAGAGACATATCGCAATAAGAGCGGTAGATGACGACTTCATGGTGACTATAAGACAAGCAAATACCAGTTAGATATACACAACAGTGATATTGAGACGCCAAGTATATAAATGCTTGTATATAATAAGAACACATTTCATAGCGCCATGAAGACTAATTAAAGTTAAAAAGACTTGATCAACCTTTTACTGAATAAGTAAAAAAAAAATCTATGGTTAGATATACACAACAGTTAAGTGAAAACGAGAATAATATTAATAAAGGTATCAAAATCGTTTAAAAATACTAAACAAAATACTTAAAATGAAAGATATATACATCAAGTTATTCTGTTTAAATTGTTGGTTTACGTTAAAAAGAATTCAAAGCATGTATTAATTTCCTAATTGTTATTGCTAAGCAAAGTATCAATATGAGAACTTACCAGCTTGTGTGATGATCACCTTTGGTTTTGGCCCTTAAATAGCTCCCGTTCTCCTGTACTGTGACTTCCTGTTCCTCTGGTCCCTACCACGTGCCGTATGTAAGGTAACATGACCAAGCACCGGGGGCGTTTAACAGTTCCAGACTTTCATCAATTACCTACACATTAACAGATTTACCGACATTTAATCACATGAAGTAAAATAATAAGATACACTGATCAGAAAGTAGCGACAGCTATAGAAAAGTTTGAGTTTAAATCCTTATGACAGGTAAACTCTTGTTTGGATGATGCCAAATTTGGCAAATGATATAAAAATAACTTCAATGTTATGAACACAATGTTGTACAGATTATTAGTTATAGATATAGACATAGAATACATTGTTCAATATTACTAGGATAATGTAATAATGATGGCTGCTAGGGGTTTGATGCACTGAGATCAACCCCAAAACAATATGGCTACCTCACTGTTATTCAGAATGCCTTGTTCATGTAATGATAAAGCCAGAATGTATTGTCATCAATTGTCTTATAATATTATATTTATAGATACATGTATTTGAAAAACTAATAATAACGAAGTAAATATTTTAAAAAGGAAAATAGATAAAAGCTTAAATGTCTTATAATCGGATGTTTCTCGTTTGTACGGGACATAGTAAGTTTTCAGACAAAATCTAAACCAGACACAACCGACTCATTACATAGTACACCACATAAATTGTTACATTAGCACACATACACTATAAACTAGGTCAGTAGGTTTCCATTTACATATAATACAAGACTTCAGTCAGAACCTCAATGATCTCTACAGGGATTAAACCGATAAGAAAAGACAATTTTGTGCAATTAATAGTTGGCTTTGTTTGGATTTCTGCATCCAGTAACATGTTTTTAATATGTTTTTCCTTGCTTCGTTTTTTAAGTGATTATCTTAAATCACTACTGGTGGACTATCCGGGTTTACCGTAACCCTGTAGAAGGTATTTATTATTGCACCATTTCCTTGTTTACAAGTCTATTGTCTGTTAAAGCCAACGTTGTGCAATATTAAAAGTGTTTTATAGGAACTTTTTAATTTTTGTCATAATTACGTTTTTGTTTTTTAGCTTTATGAATGGACTTACTTACGTTTACAAAATGTACTTCCTTACTTCGTTTTTTGATTAATTTGATATGACTTTGTATATATATTGAATAATGCTGGTATGACTTTGCATATGTACTGAATTAGTTTGGTATGACTTTGTATATATACTGAATAATTTGGTATGACTTTGTATATAAACTGAAATAATGTTGGTTTGACTTTGTATATATACTGAATTAATTTGGTATGACTTTGTATATATAATAAATTAATGTTGGTATGACTTTGTATATATATACTGAATTAATTTGGTATGACTTTGTATATACTGAATTAATGTTGGTATGACTTTGTATATATACTGAATTAATGCTTTATCTCCTCCTATTATTTTACGATAAAAGTGAAAAATAGACTGTGTATTTTGTTACATCATTGTAAAATCATAAAGTTTGATCGTGAGAGTGTGTGTCTAGTCTATTGATAGTATAATCACCTATTGTTTGATTGTGAGAGTGTGTGTC
>NW_018404140.1:0-117 GCF_002113885.1 Mizuhopecten yessoensis
CTAGTTTTCCTCCTACATGCCTTATGGCTTTCTAGTCTGTCTGTATTCACTACTTATAGGTCTTGTGTATGCCTCTAGTTTTCCTCCTACATGCCTTATGTCTTTCTAGTCTGTCTG
>NW_018404140.1:3977-4728 GCF_002113885.1 Mizuhopecten yessoensis
CTCAAGACTTAGCTATCTGGTATTCCATCTACAGTCCTTATGTCTGCTCTTCCACCTACAGGTAGGTTTTCTGCTCTTCCACCTACAGGAAGGTTTTCTGCTCTTACACCTAAAGCTGGTTTTCTGCTCGTCCACCCAAAGGTAGGTTTTCTGCTCTTCCACCTACACCTGGTTTTCTGCTCCTCCCCCTAAACATGGTTTTGTGCTCTTCCATCTTCAGGTGGTTTTGTGCTCTTCCACCTACAGGCTGGTTTTGTGCTCTTCCACCTACAGGTAGGTTTTCTTCTCTTCTACCTACAGGTAGGTTTTCTGCTCTTACACCTAAAGCTGGTTTTCTGCTCTTCCACCTACAGGTAGGTTTTCTGCTCTTCCACCTAAAGCTGGTTTTCTGCTCTTCCACCTACAGGTAGGTTTTGTTTTGCTCTTCCATCTACAGGCCTTAATATGCCTTATGCAGGTATTATATCTTAAATTTTGAAGGCTTCAGGTATTCCACCTATAGGAGTAGGACCTGTGTAGGTGTATGCTATTCACTATCTATACCAGACTTAATGCCTCCTTTAACAGACTTTATATTTTGTGGTAAGGCGTCTGGACTCACTGATCTCCTGACTTAGAGGTTCATTAGATCTTTTGTAGGCCATGTATGCATGATCTCCTGACTAAGAGGGTCAGTAGATCTTTTGTAGGCCATGTATGCATGATATCCTGACTTAGAGGGTCATTGGATCTTTTGTAGGCCATGTAAGCA
>NW_018404141.1:0-117 GCF_002113885.1 Mizuhopecten yessoensis
CCAGTGGGTTATGTACAGGTATGTTGACAATTCTTGGTACATACTCTGATACTATAGTAAAATAAAATCATTATAACTTTTCCCGTTCATTAGTTTGGATCCTTAAATGGTCCGTTC
>NW_018404141.1:3669-4056 GCF_002113885.1 Mizuhopecten yessoensis
TTTAGATTTATTTAATTTTGTATGTTCAAAGTTATATGGTAAATTTATTTATATAATTTCTTATGTTTGACTAGTTTTAAAACTACCTGAAGATAAAGACAATACTATTGTATCTTCATCTTGAGATAGTTATATGTTAACACACTATTTTATACATATCATTTATGATATATTCAAGCCTGCGTCCCTTTTAATAAGATCTAGTTTGAACATATACCTTATCTATCTTATTTTTTTGTAAAATGAACTTTGTATGCATTTTACCTCAAATAACTGCAGATATTGTCATTTTAGTATGCGAACCTGGATATTATGGTGTTACCTGCAACACAAGCTGCTCGCCCAATTGTAAAGGGACTATATGTAATCAGACCAGTGGGTTATGTA
>NW_018404141.1:5712-5975 GCF_002113885.1 Mizuhopecten yessoensis
CCCTGCGTCGACCAACTTACCTACCGCAACCTGAGTCCGTCAGAACGGATACTAGTTTTTTCCCCACACAACCTCTAACAATAGGCATACCGGTTGACCCGAGAATCCTGACATTTCATAATACACTCAGTTTAGGTATTTCTGTGACCTTGGCCTTGCAATCAAAAGACAAATGTCTTAATTTTCCACACGCAAAACAGCGTTTCTCTCTTGTAGGCATACTGTAGCAACAAGAGTTGTGTCATTTCCGGTATTATTCAAAC
>NW_018404142.1:0-117 GCF_002113885.1 Mizuhopecten yessoensis
GAGTAAAGCATACATATCGATGCCAAATGAATCTGATCTAGAACACGATATAAATACAGCTTATCAGAAAAAGTTTGCCTCGTTTGAGGAATTCGTTCGACATGGATCTGCATGGGT
>NW_018404142.1:3951-4048 GCF_002113885.1 Mizuhopecten yessoensis
AGTATTTAAACATTCGTGTGTCATTAGAAAAGGAAACTAGAGAAGGTAATGCAGAACAGACCACCCCACATTTCTTGAGTAAAGCATACATATCGAT
>NW_018404143.1:0-117 GCF_002113885.1 Mizuhopecten yessoensis
ACAACTTCAGAGTTGCCGTGCTGACAATATGTACAGTACAACGTAGGAGTTGCCGTGCTGACAATATGTACCGTACAACGTCGGAGTTGCTGTGCTGACAATATGTACAGTACAACG
>NW_018404143.1:3981-4073 GCF_002113885.1 Mizuhopecten yessoensis
GGAGTTGACATGCTGACAATATGTACAGTACAACGTCAGAGTTGCGGTGCTGACAATATGTACAGTACAACTTCAGAGTTGCCGTGCTGACA
>NW_018404144.1:0-2206 GCF_002113885.1 Mizuhopecten yessoensis
ACCAGTCAGTCTACCATCAATAACTTAAAGACGAGTCAGACTACCGTCAATAATATACAGACCAGTCTGTCCACCATCATTAACTTACAGACAAGTCAGTCTACCATCATTAACTTANTCTCTGTATTCATTATGCAATATCAAACGTTTTATATAACTTTGAATACGTATTATTTACACATATACGACTGTTTCCAAAGCAGCTGGTTTCACGCTAGGATAGAATTGAGGTACGAATTCACTGTACCCCCATATTATGACAAACATGGAGGGCCGAGTCAGGGACTCGGTAGTGCGTCCATACCAGTAGTCTGTCACTTACATTATGTCTGTTTAACACCAGTCCTTACCATTTAATGTAGATTTACCTGAGTATCTGACGTATGTTATCATACATTATTGCCGAGAAAATGTGTAAATTAAAATCTAAAAAATCCGTATCAGGACTGGCACTGAATCTTTTACTGCTTTTACGTAATAAGATGTTTCTTTCTAGGTGATGACCGTTTTATTGCCGCAAAGGAATAAGTTCTAAATATTTACTGTCATTAATACGTATAGTATATTTTTAAGTGACGTCTTTGTTCTAGGTGTTGACAGTCTTACTGCCGCTGGTTTTTGTCCTGATGTTCCCGAAGATCGTGAACAAGTCATTTTTCGATACAAAAGTTCAAGATGTAAGTACCATTGCTACATCACCACACAACTGCTTCTAATTCTGCATTTTTCTGCGACACGCTCCTGTCATGGCAAAAGTGAAGGCACGAAAATAGCTGTTTAGATTGGTCTAAGGTAAAAAAAAACTGACCAATCGCTAGACTGATACCTCTCCTTTGAAGATTACAAAGGAGAGACGCCCTACTTCAAAGCCTGTCAATTTTTACCGTTACATGACCGCGATATTCTTTTGATGTACATCAAAGGATCGAACTAGTCTTCTTGTCTCTTCAACAAGGTGGCGCACACCGAGCCTTCAATTTTGCCATGACATATTCCAGGGGTGTAGAGAGCGAAAGTGAGCGTAACCCGAGGTGACAAATTAGAGCAATCATAAGTACAAACAATTTGCATAAAAGGGACATATTAAAGGGACACAATTTTGCAAGGCGGTTTTTTTTAATGAATGTATGTATTGTATGCACTTCCACTTATGTTACCTCGCTATCCCCATATTCATAGTCCGTTCCAAATGTCCAGTTTGACCACTTGAATTGTTTGGGAAAGCCCTACAAAATAGCGCCGATAACGTCACCTGACTAGGCTGTAAACACAAGTTGTGCGAGCGAGATGAAACGGTTTCCAAAGGGGCCCCCAGAGAGGGGCCGTCAGGCAACAGCAACTTCTTACCGCACTAGGAAACCAAGTTATATGATTTCTAAGTCCGTATTCAAACTTATTGAACAGTAATTATTCATCATTAGATGTTAATTGCACACTTGCCAATGTTCAGAATTTAAATTTATTAAACTTTAAACAAAAATTTGTTACCAATAAAATTAAACAAGGGTGGGGCACAAATTTTTACAATTTATCACAGCCTTCTCCCGTCATACATTTACAATTAAAGGTCAACAATGATAAAAGACATAAACATGAAGTAGATATATATTGAATTTAGTACCGGAATGTGGCCGGTACAGATGGTACGGGGCTAAACACCTTCCCTACACCAAGGGACAAACCTTTCTGATTTTTTTTTATATATTGCCGGGGCAGAGGAGGCCGGGTATTCATATTAGTACTTATTTAAATCTTGCATGTAAAAACAAAAATAATCGTTAAGTTCAGCAATATAATTAAATCATACCATTTTATTGAACCCGGTAATATTATAAATTATGTAAATCCACGGACTTAGATTCCACGTATCTTGGTGACCCAGAAAATACGCCGTGGGCCATCACAACAGGTACCCCTTGGAGGGCCTCATGGCAACATCAAACTAACCAGTCACTTATCCATTCCTTTCGCATGAACCACTGTATGATTATAGAAACACAAAGTAAACTCTCTCCAATACATGCCCATTAACATATTAAACTAAGTTCATCTGTGTTCAAACTCAGACAAAGATACTAGCGTGCTTTATAGTTTTAGATAACATAACATAAACAGCGCTAGCATTTCTGTCGATTCCATCTCAGCTTAACCGGCTATCCGCAAGGAATACATGCACCGTACTAACTGCTACGGCAGTTATTTTCTC
>NW_018404144.1:5456-6860 GCF_002113885.1 Mizuhopecten yessoensis
ACTACCATAATTAACCTACAGACCAGTCAGACTACCATCAATAACCTACCGACCAGTCAGACTACCATCATTTACTTACAGACCAGTCAGTCTACCATCAATAACTTAAAGACGAGTCAGACTACCATCAATAACCTACAGACCAGTCAATCTACCTGCATCAATAACTTACAGACCAGTCAGACTACCATCAATAACCTTCCGACCAGTCAGTCCACCATAAATAACTTACAGACCAGTCAGTCTACCATCAATAACTTACAGACCAGTCAGTCTACCATCAATACCCTACAGACCAGTCAGACTACCATCAATAACCTACAGACCAGTCAGTCTACCTGCATCAATAACTTCAGTCAGTCTACCATCAATACCCTACAGATACCGACCAGTCAGTCTACCATCAATAACTTACAGACCAGTCAGTCTACCATCAATAGCTTACAGACCAGTCAGTCTACCATCAATAACTTACAGCCCAGTCAGTCTACCATCAATAACTTACTGATCAGTCAGTCTCCCATCAATAACTTACAGACCAGTCAGACTACCATCAATAACTTACAGACCAGTCAATCTACCATCGATAAATTACAGACCAGTCAGACTACCATCAATAACCTACAGACCAGTCAGTCTACCATCAATAACCTACAGACCAGTCGGTCTACCATCAATAACTTACAGACCAGTCAGTCTCCCATCAATAACCTACAGACCAGTCAGTCTACCAACAATAACTTACAGACCAGTCAGTCTACCATCAATAACCTACCGACCATTCAGTCTACTATCAATAACCTACAGACCAGTCAGTCTACCATCAATAACCTACCGACCATTCAGTCTACTATCAATAACCTACAGACCAGTCAGACTACCATCAATAACTGACAGACCAGTCAGTCTACCATCAATAACTTACCGTCCAGTCAGTCTGCCATCAATAACTTACAGACCAGTCAGTCTACCATCAATAACTTACCGACCAGTCAGTCTGCCATCAATAACTTACAGACCAGTCAGTCTACCATCAATAACCTACCGACCAGTCAGTCTACTATCAATAACCTACAGACCAGTCAGTCTACGATCAATAACCTACAGACCAGTCAGTCTACTATCAATAACCTACCGACAAGTCAGTCTACTACCATCAATAACTTACAGACCAGTCAGACTACCATCAATAACTTACTGATAAGTCAGTCTACCATCAATAACTTACTGATCAGTCAGTCTACCATCAATAAACTACCGACCAATCAGACGACCATCAATAACTTACAGACCAGTCAGACTACCATCAATAACTTACTGATAAGTCAGTCTACCATCAATAACTTACTGATCAGTCAGTCTACCATCAATAAACTACCGACCAGTCAGACTACCATCAATAAC
>NW_018404144.1:6984-7823 GCF_002113885.1 Mizuhopecten yessoensis
CAGTCAGTCTACCATCAATAACTTACTGATCAGTCAGTCTACCATCAATAACTTACTGATCAGTCAGTCTACCATCAATAACTTACAGACCAGTCAGACTACCACCAATAACCTACAGACCAGTCAGACTACCATCAATAACCTACCGACCAGTCAGTCTACCATCAATAACTTACAGACCAGTCAGCCTACCACCAATAACCTACAGACCAGTCAGACTACCATCATTAACTTACAGACAAGTCAGTCTACCATCAATAACCTACAGACAAGTCAGTCTACCATCATTAACTTACAGACCAGTGAGACTACCATCAATAACTTACAGACCAGTCAGTCTACCAACAATAACCTACAGACCAGTCAGTTTACCATCAATTACTTAGAGACCAGTCAGACTACCATCAATAACTTACTGACCAGTCAGACTACCATCAATAACTTACAGACCAGTCAGTCTACCAGCAATAATCTACAGACCAGTCAGTCTACCATCAATAACCTACAGACCAGTCAGTTTACCATCAATTACTTAAAGACCAGTCAGACTACCATCAATAATCTACAGACCAGTCAGTCTACCATCAATAACCTACAGACCAGTCAGTCTACCATCAATAACTTACAGACCAGTCAGTCTACCATCAATAACCTACAGACCAGTCAGATACTACCATCAATAACCTACCGACCAGTCAGTCTACCATCCATATCCTACTGACTAGTCAGATACTACCATCCATATCCTACAGACTAGTCAGATACTACCATCAATAACCTACCGACCAGTCAGTCTACCATCCATATCCTACAGACCAGTCAGATACTACCATCCATAT
>NW_018404144.1:17636-21984 GCF_002113885.1 Mizuhopecten yessoensis
CGTACTACCATCCATATCCTATGACCAGTCAGATACTACCATCCATATCCTGTGACCAGTATGGTTTCCTGGAACGAAAATGCAAATGTTTATCCTGCAAATTAATCGAATCAGACCTCATTCTTATCATTAATACTTTTTATATCAAATGACATAGTTGATGATTTGGTAACACATATAATTAAGCTAATGTGTTTTAGCATAAACATGCATCAATATATATCATAGCATGTCTGTATATCATGTATTTGTATGTATATATATATATGTCGGTTAAATTGTGCAGTGCCAAGGTTATTTTAATACACTAAGTATGCCCATGCACTTATTTATGTACAATTTGTTGCTAATCATTTCTTTTTCTTAGTACCCACATATGCATGTTAACACACTAGGTACTATGTTCATGGTGGTTGTTTGATTCGTCAGTAGGCTTGCCTCCCATCCCAACCCCTACATACACATTTTCCAATATTTTGCTATAAGGATAGTCATAAGGATACGGACATGCCTCGTTTGTATCTGATTCCAAAACTTCACAAGAGTTCTCATAAGCAACATTTTATCACTGGCTCTTCAAGGACCTCAACCAAGCCTTTATCCCAAATCCTCACCTTCATTCTCAGTACCATTAAATCAGTGTTGCAGTCGTATTGTGATACTGTCTACTATAAAGAGGTGGATTTTGAACATCATTTTCTCAAAAATGTTTTCTCTTTCAAAACTTTTGTTTTTTCCCATTCGTTACACTACCTTTTCTCATACCCAACTGCAAGAACGCCTACGTTCTCTTGTTATGAGAGTTTTCTTTTCAAAGAAAGTATGGCGAAGTAAACATGTGTTTGTAAAATAGTTTGTAGCATATTATTCTGCGAAAAATACGACAAAGACAAAATTGAACAATATCTTTGTCGGTGGTAAGATTGTCCAGCAGACTGTAGTCATTCCTTTCTTGTGCCTCTATTCTGGTCGATTTGTTTCGGTTGAGCTTATCAGGACTTGTAAGAAAAAAATAGACAAGTCCTCAAATTTCACATTCTGATATATCGACAATATGCTATCAAAGAATAACAAGAAATCCATAGACCACATTGACCGTACCATCTATTTATTTTACCCTCCAGAGCTTGAAAAAAGGCATCGCAGACCCTTCTACTTCAGCCGCTTTTATCGTTCTTTACTTACAACATGACCAACAGTGACGGCTACTACTAAGATATACGATTATTGGAACACTATCGACTCTACGATCGTAAAGTTCCCCTTTTTGGATAGCAACATCCCTGCTTCTCTACCTACGGTGTTGACATGTCGCGGTCGCTTGGGTAGTTAAGAGCTGGCTACGAATATCACGACCTCCGCGATAGATGTCGACTGCTTACGGACAAACTGACAATACAGGGTTTCCAGAGATCAGGTTGATGAAGACTAGTACTATGGACAATGTGTATGATCGCCATCAGGATCTCGCAAAATAAATATGTATTTCTTTGCGTGATTCGAAGGTCGATGTTTTTTTTATTATGTTCATGAAAGACCCTTGTGGTTTGGTTGTCACTATCCTCGATGAGAGGACGTGACATTCCTTGGATTCGACCTAGATTTACATCGCGGGTGTAATCGATGAAGTAGAAGACGCTCCCCCTTCCGGAACACCTGGTCTTATTCCTCTTGTACCTTTCGACGGTCTACATGTAAATCATTCATTCAATCATATTTTGAACCTTATTTTATGGATTTTTAATTCGAATCGTTGTTTTGTTGACATTCAGGTATAATGATTTGGGCCAATCACTATTAACAAAAATGATTTCTGAAAGTGTTTTTCTGTTCTTGTAAATCGATTTTGACATTTTGCTTCTATTTCTAGCAATTCAGGCGTCAGTTAAGTACTATGACTGGAGGACGAGGAGACATGATCGGTTTGGGGCTATCGGACGAGGAGAAGCAAGAAGACGAGACATCGGAAGGGGAGGCAACTAAGGAAAACGGCGAGAAAAAGAGCAAGAAAAGGGATAAATCTAAGAAACAGGAGCAGCCGATAAAACCGCCTTTCAACTTTGACCTTGCTGAGTTTCTTGCAGACTATTTTTCCAAAGAAAAAACAACAAAAAACTCTGATAATAGATCACAGCAGCAGACCACCACGTGGAAAAATCGACGTAAACAGAGGAAAGGGAAACACTGCACAGGATATGAAATTTGAAGCAAAAAGAGGAAAGACAACATGTGTACAAGATGCCCCTTCTATTGTGTGACATGAGACGGCCCTAACTATTTTGTCTTCCACTTCCTCGCCCTCGTTATATATTCTACTATAATACATGCACGTTAGCCGATTATTTATTTAACACAACCATCTGCATGCTTTGGATACTGTATCACAATGCGCAATGGCATAACTTGACATGACCTCTAATAATACTGTAGGTATGGTCTTACAGAAACAGTTTCAATTACTCCGTTTGCTGTAAGTCAAGCATGGCCCTTTGATATTAGAATACCTGCAATAGAGGTTCACCATAAAAAGCAATGTCGTCTGCCAGGCATCATTAGAAGAGAATCAGTTGTAGTCTGGCATACATTGTTAAGGCACGGTAAATATTATGATTATCTTCATATTTGAAACAAATTGGGTATCGCCTACATTGCACATGCATTTGATTCATACTACAGAGTTTTGACCATTATAATTGACAAAGACTTTGATGACATGCAATTTTCCGATTTTATCTGTGTCAATATAAACTCCGTTATAATTACTGTGCTTGTCGTAGGTTGGATCGTTGGTTGACTGTCGTCGAGTTATTGTTTTTACATACATTGTATATTCATATGCTCCTCTGACATCAAGACGATTTTCGATGTACCCTACAGTTTTTGTAACCAACAACCTTGTGAAAGCATTACATCCATGCATGAATACAGCATATGTCGCCATTGAAGCTGTACATTATTATCTGGAGAGCGGCTCGAGACTGTCGTTGGCAGGTGGCTTTGTCAACAAGACAGTAGGACAGGTAACCGGATATACGGCTGGGACTACAGGTGCGGTGAAGGTAGAACTGTATATGGTTCCAAAAATGTAAAACAGATTAGGATTTTTGACATTTCAATTAAGACTCACAATCTTAAATAGATAGAGAAATAAAATGAAAAAATAAATAATTACGAAAACGAATTCAACTTTTTCATATTCTTGATATTTACCTGTTGAAAATATCAAAGTTTAAATAAAAAAAAGAAGAAAAAAAAGCTTTTTAAATTTAAACTGTGAAGGGTTAAACCGTTCGATCGCTTCCATAACACAACCATCTTGATTACTGTATTTTTTATTATATGTGTAATATTTTTCATTGTGAGTTTATTTGCCTCATGATGTCGAAGATATTATTTTTTGCAGATTTTTTTTTGTATATACAATGTTTGTTAATAGAATGATAAGGATTTGTAATTGATATATTTCATATTCACCTATATCTTGCATCCGAGGACAAGGTAACATCCACTCACCATACAGGTATCTGTATATAATAACGTTTCTGCTGCACGTACCTACGTACAGTAGAAACTATAATCACGTTACTGTTATATAAATAGTCCTCTACTTACGGCTAGCATATCGTAACTTATAAGCTAGCCGGACAATATAAGTTGATTACAATACCATCCCCAGTGAATTCTGGGAGATACCGGCATGCTCAGCCTCTTTTCCGATTTGGGCGCGAGACGGACAAGACGTGCTTTTGGGAGTCCCTTATTAACAAGGTAAATAACTTCTATTTTGATCGCATGCTATTGATATGCCGCAGAGGGCATTAATATGTTATTGTCAGCGAATGCCGATGAGGGCATTTTTAATAACGTAGCGAGTATGCCGCAGAGGGCATTATAATTTAAGACTGCCGATGAGGGCATTTTTAGTAATAGTTAATTGCATGAGATGATTATGCCGCAGAGGGCATTATTATTATTATCATTATCAGTGAACGCCGATGAGGGCTTTGTGTTTGAGTAAATGCCATGTTGGTTGCGCATAAAACACTGAATACCGATGAGGGTATTTGTGTTAAAGCTAAATAATAAGACACACGAGGTGTTACGCGCTGAAGAGAGCAAGCGTATCCTATATGAGTGATCTGAAGGACTTTTGGTCGTAATGTTGATTGATCTGAGAAGCATGTGACAATGTATAGACTTGTGTAGGTCTGTTATATTACGTAAGGGCACGGCTAGCTTGCGGTGGATCTATATAATAAATAATGCGAGAGGATATAATGAGAATATATTGTGATATAAAAGAGATGTTATCTATAATTTGCGGTTGTTTGTTGTAATTCAGAATGAA
>NW_018404144.1:22460-23293 GCF_002113885.1 Mizuhopecten yessoensis
GAAGTTAGTGACGTTTTCTCGCCGCGGAGGGCTGTATCTGAGAGAAGGACAGACTGTAAATGGGTTACCTTGCAGGAGGAGGGAAATGCCAAGCCGTTAGTCCATGATATAGAATCTGAAAGTGTTGTATTATCTGACGAAGTGAAACAGATTAATCTGAGAGACCCGTCTTATTTCTGTTCAGGTGGTTTACATAACCTTAAACAAGAATGGCTAGAGATTACAAAGTCTAATTCGGACGATATGTCAGGCACTGTACAGGGATTGAGAAGGGAGTACATATAGAGCCTTTAATGAGGTCATTCAGGGGGAATTTTCAAGGCCAGTCATATGACAGCAGTACCCCTCCATCTAGGCATTTTCAAAATGCGCATTCATGTAAACCGTTCACCGATTTCATCAGAATAGAGCTTAGTGAAAGAGTAAGAAATGGTTCCATGAGATTGTGGGGGAAAGTTGGTGAATGTGAATTACCAAAAATCATTATGCCTGTGACCGTTGAGCCATCTAAGCCACGGCTTTGTCATGACGAAAGGTTTTTGAATTTATGGACAAAAGATCAGCCTTTCAAATTAGAAACATTGAAAGACATCCATAGATTAGTAGATAAGAATTCATATATGGTTTGCTGTGATGAAAAATCAGGTTATGATCATGTGCGCCTCTCGAGGGAGTCCGAAACATACTTTGGAGTTCAATTTGGGGGTTGGGTGTTTTCGTATACCACCTTACCATTTGGATGGAAAGGATCTCCATATATATACCAGTCAATAGGGATGCAAGTTACGTCATACCTGAGGAACTGTGGCCTCAGTACAATTCAGTACATAGAT
>NW_018404144.1:24782-45899 GCF_002113885.1 Mizuhopecten yessoensis
GTTTGAAAAGAATGAGTGAACATATAGATGATACCAATTAATGTGAGTGTAAATATTTCAGTTTTGTTAACCTAGTATATGCATATGTATACAGAAATATTGGGTTTTAGAATAAAACTGTTTTCTTGTAATACTGTGTTGTTTGATATTTTGTGATTTATTATTGAGTGTTGGGAGAGGGATACTGGATGTTGATATTGTGTATTGATGCTACCACTACGATGATGGATGACATTTCTGAACATGTTTCTACCCAATACTTATGATAGAAGGGCAAGACGGGATCGAACAGGTGTCACTGGGGGTGTGGTAATATCGTGAAAGTTGACAAATAGGGTTAAGATGTGAGCCGGTAACAGCGCAGTCACATGTCCGATTCCAATGCAGCCATTTATTCGACTGAAAATATTGTGGCTGTGTCTTCATATTTCTTATCCTATTTACCGTTCATGGACGAAATGACATTATAGCACAGGAATACGTTTACTTTCTTTGCATCTACAAACAGATTAAAAAAATCCTTTCTTAGTATTTCTAGTTTTGTTTTTGTATGTCACAAAATGGTAGACTGCGGGAGGACTATCAGTACCCGAGGTTGACCGTTGCCTTGTAACTGGATTGCTGGTGGTCTATCAGTACCCGAGGTTAACCGTTACCTTGTAACTGGACTGCTGGTGGTCTATCAGTACCCGAGGTTGACCGTTACCTTGTTACTGGACTGCTGGTGGACTATCAGTACCCGAGGTTGACCGTGACCTTGTTACTGAACTGCTGGTGGACTATCAGTACCCGAGGTTGACCGTTACCTTATAACTGGACTCCTGGTGGTCTATCAATACCCGTGGTTGACCGTGACCTTGTAACTGGACTGCTGGTGGATTATCAGTACCCTATGTTAACCGCTACCATGTAACTGGACTGCTGGTGAACTATCAGTACCCGAGGTTGCCCGCTACCTTGTAACTGGATTGCTGGTGGTCTATCAGTACCCGAGGTTAACCGTTACCTTGTTACTGGACTGCTGGTGGACTATCAGTACCCAAGGTTGACAGTTACCTTGTTACTGGACTCCTGGTGGTCTATCAGTACCCGAGGTTGACTGTTACCTTAAAACTGGACTCCTGGTGGTCTATCAATACCCGTATTGACCGTGACCTTGTAACTGGACTGCTGGTGGATTATCAGTACCCTATGTGAACCGCTACCTTGTAACTGGACTGCTGTTGGACTATCAGAACCCGAGGTCGACCGTCACCTTGTAACTGGACTGCTGGGGGACTATCAGTACCCGAGGTTGACGGTTACCTTGTAACTGGACTGCTGTTGGACTATCAGAACCCGAGGTCGACCGTCACCTTGTAACTGGACTGCTGGGGGACTATCAGTACCCGAGGTTGACTGTTACCTTAAAATTGGACTCCTGGTGGTCTATCAGTACCCGAGGTTGACCGTTACCTTGTAACTGGACTGCTGGTTGAATATCAGAACCCGAAGTTGACCGTTACCTTGTAACTGGACTGCTGGTTATCTCCTTGTAACTGGATTGCTGTTGGACTTTCAGTACGCGAGGTTGACCGTTCCCTAATAACTGGACTGCTGGTGGACTATCAGAACCCGAGGTCGACCGTCACCTTGTAACTGGACTGCTGGTTGTCTCCTTGTAACTGGATTGCTGTTGGAATTTCAGTACGCGAGGTTGACCGTTACCTCATAACTGGACTGCTGGTGGACTATCAGTACCCGAGGGTGACCGTTACCTTGTAACTGGACTGCTGGTGAACTATCAGTACCCGAGGTTGACCGCTACCTTGTAACTGGATTGCTGTTGGACTTTCAGTACGCGAGGTTGACCGTTACCTAATAACTGGACTGCTGGTGGACTATCAGTACCCGAGTTTGACAGTTACCTTGTTACTGGACTCCTGGTGGTCTATCAGTACCCGAGGTTTACTGTTACCTTATAACTGGAATCCTGGTGGTCTATCAATACCCGTATTGACCGGGACCTTGTAACTGGACTGCTGGTGGATTATTAGTACCCTATGTTAACCGCTACCTTGTAACTGGACTGCTGGTGGACTATCAGTACTGGTCTATCAGTACCCGAGGTTGACTGTTACCTTGGAACTGGTCTGCTGGTGGATTATCAGTACCCTATGGTAACCGCTACCATGTAACTGGACTGCTGGTGAACTATCAGTACCCGAGGTTGACCGCTACCTTGTAACTGGACTGCTGGTGGACTATCAGAACCTTTTGTATGTCACAAAATGGTAGACTGCGGGAGGACTATCAGTACCCGGGGTTGACCGTTACCTTGTAACTGGACTTGGTGGACTATCAGTACCCGAGGTTGACTGTTACCTTGTAACTGGACTGCTGGTGGAATCCTGGTGGTCTATCAATACCCGTATTGACCGTGACCTTGTAACTGGACTGCTGGTGGACTTTCAGTACCCTAGGTTGACCGTTATCTTGTAACTGGACTGCTGGTGGACTATCACTACCCGAGGTTGACCGTTACCTTGTAACTGGCCTGCTGGTGGACTATCAGAACCCAAGGTTGACCGTTACCTTGTAACTGGTCTGCTGGTGGATTATCAGTACCCTATGTTAACCGCTACCATGTAACTGGACTGCTGGTGAACTATCAGTACCCGAGGTTGACCGCTACCTTGTGACTGGATTGCTGTTGGACTTTCAGTACGCGAGTTTGACCGTTACCTAATAACTGGACTGCTGGTGGACTATCAGTAACCGAGGTTGACCGTTACCTTGTAACTGGCCTGCTGGTGGACTATCAGAACCCAAGGTTTACCGTTACCTTGTAACTGGACTGCTGGGTAACTGGACTGCTGGTGGATTATCAGTACCCTATGTTAACCGCTACCATGTAACTGGACTGCTGGTGAACTATCAGTACCCGAGGTTGACCGCTACCTTGTGACTGGATTGCTGTTGGACTTTCAGTACGCGAGTTTGACCGTTACCTAATAACTGGACTGCTGGTGGACTATCAGTGCCCGAGGTTGACCGTTACCTTGTAACTGTACTGCTGGTGGACTATCAGTACCCGAGAGAACCCGAGGTCGACCGTCACCTTGTAACTGCACTGCTGGTGGTCTATCAGTACCCGAGGTTGACTGTTACCTTGTAACTGGCCTGCTGGTGGACTATCAGTACCCGAGGGTGACCGTTACCTTGTAACTGGACTGCTTGTGGACTATCAGAACCCGAGGTCGACCGTCACCTTGTAACTGGACTGCTCGTGGTCTATCAGTACCCGAGGTTGACTGTTACCTTGGAACGGGTCTGCTGGTGGATTATCAGTACCCTATGGTAACCGCTACCATGTAACTGGACTGCTGGTGAACTATCAGTACCCGAGGTTGACCGCTACCTTGTGACTGGATTGCTGTTGGACTTTCAGTACGCGAGTTTGACCGTTACCTAATAACTGGACTGCTGGTGGACTATCAGTGCCCGAGGTTGACCGTTACCTTGTAACTGTACTGCTGGTGGACTATCAGTACCCGAGAGAACCCGAGGTCGACCGTCACCTTGTAACTGGACTGCTGGTGGTCTATCAGTACCCGAGGTTGACTGTTACCTTGTAACTGGACTGCTGGTGGATTATTAGTACCCTATGTTAACCGATACCTTGTAACTGGACTGCTGGTGGACTTTCAGTACCCTAGGTTGACCGTTATCTTGTAACTGGACTGCTGGTGGACTATCACTACCCGAGGTTGACCGTTACCTTGTAACTGGACTGCTGGTGGACTATCAGTACCCCAGGTCGACCGCTACCTTGTAACTGGACTGCTGGTGGACTATCAGTACCCGAGGTTGGCCGTTACCTTGTAACTGGACTGCTGGTGGACTATCACTACCCGAGGTTGACCGTTACCTTGTAACTGGACTGCTGGTGGTCTATCAGTACCCGAGGTTGACTATTACCTTGGAACTGGACTGCTATGTTAACCGCTACCTTGTAACTGGACTGCTGGTGGACTATCAGTAACCGAGGTTGACCGTTACCTTGTAACTGGACTGGTGGTGGACTATCAGTACCCCAGGTCGACCGCTCCCTTGTAACTGGACTGCTGGTGGACTATCAGTGCCCGAGGTTGACCGTTACCTTGTAACTGGACTGCTGGTGGACTATCAGAACCCGAGGTCGACCGTCACCTTGTAACTGGACTGCTGGTTGTCTATCAGTACCCGAGGTTGACTATTACCTTGGAACTGGACTGCTGGTGGACTATCAGTACCCGAGGTTGACCGCTACCTTTTAGCTGGAATTTATCAATTGATAAAAAATATTTGAAATGAAATATACTAATTTGAGTTTATTATATCTGTTGTAGCTAAAAGTTATAGTAACGTTATAAAGGCTATAGGCTCGTATTTCGTTGTATTGTACACATGATTCCGGACACTTTGGACATTTAGCTTCATTATTTTGACCTTTAATTTCACTTTTAAGACCTAAGTAGACGAATATTCATACGGTGCTTTCTTCATCTACTACCAACATTTTCAAGTAGGTACATCCTTTGTTCCTAATCCGTGTAACTATATATATACCTTAATTTAATTCTCTACCTATTTTGTTTATCCTCCCATTCACATTATTTTCTTTTATTCTATTCCTTTTTTCCCTGGATAAATAGCGATGCATTTCATAGCATATTTAACATCTTTTTCCTGACGGAATTAATAGAAATTAGAGTGTGTCTTTAAACAGTTTATATGTTTTTCTTAGCTGGCTATGTATGTATGTAAGTTATTGTAAGCATTGCTATTCGACAAGGTGTTTACATAGGATACTAGATGGGATAACTCTCCGACGATCGTTTATATCAAGACATTTTTTGTTTATTGGTGATTTTGTAATTGTTGATAGAGTCGGCAGAGTGATCGATTCAGACCGGCAAGGAAAACTATCATTATATTTATTAAGAGTTGCCTCTCTTCGTCTTACTACATTGAATTAGTCCCTGTTACAGTTTTCGTTTATATCCCAATGTTTTAGTCGGTCTAATAACGAAAAGTTTCGCCTGGAATAGCATCAGTGATTGCTCCAGGTGTGAAGATCCCTTCAGATTTATAGGAACCCGCTAATATGCCGTCGGGAGAACAGTTTTGTCGGGTTTGACCATTCATGTAGCCGCTCTCATGTTCCGTGTTGGCATGGACAAACATTGAGTAATGGTCTACACAATCCCCTGTCTATTTTAACGCTAAATAGCACTTGTTTCTATTAGATTTCAGTCTGTAATTCCTAAATGATATAATAAAAGCGGCGTTCAGGATGGTGTCCTTAACATTTCCCCAAGAATCTTCAAAGATGGCGGTCTGAAACGGCTGTTCTGTTTCAGATTCATCCAAGATATAGTTCGATTTTTAACATGATTCTTTTACAAGTTACACCTCTGGCAACGATACCGGAAGTTACACCTCTGGCAAAGATACCGGAAGTTACACCTCTGGCAACGATACCGGAAGTTACACCTTCTGGCAACGATACTGGAAGTACTTTATGGAAGTCCTTATCTTGAAAATCTAAAACAAAACCACCTCCATAGCTGATATGACGTCATTATCCGATAGAAATGGAGTCTTTTTCTAGTCAAATCGATTAAACTTTCCAAGTCGTTTTGAATTAATGTTTTCCGGGGCTTATTAGGAAATGACGCAAATTCTGTTCAACTGAAAGTCTGCAACTTTCAATGTAGTCTACGAATATGATTCCTACTGCAAATAGGAAGGTTAAGCTTTGGATTTTTGGGCAGATATGATCCCCAGGGTTTCCACTGTCGAGACTGTTGTTTGGATAGAGCATATATATATTCTATTTTCAAGTGATCTTTCCAATGCGCCAAACTTCTGCAACCACACATAAAACAGTGGCTTAAATAAGAAGGGACATACTTCCCTACTATTGTCAGAATATCATTGATAGCCTTTGAAACTAGGACTTTTTCTGCAGGTACCTGATCACATGCTGCTCTTTCACTAAGTTCGGCCATTTTTCAAATATTGCCGACCATCGTGTATTTTGACGTATTACCATTCGAAGAAGGTTGATCAATTTATAGCGTTCTATCAATAGCTATGGTAATTGAAGGACATTCCCCCGTGGGTGTTGTGAATGCGTGCATATGTGTAGCCATGCTATAATAATAATAAATAAATAATAATTCGAGATTCTTATATACCGCTTTATCACAACTTTGTTAGTAGGTCGTCTCAAAGCGGTTCACACATTATTATCCGTGGTTATAGGGCCTTTTGCAACCAGCCAATATCTTTCTCAACTCCCTGGGGAGCATACAACCGGTGCTGCCATTTTGGCGCGCACATGTATCATTCAACAATTCTAGCACTGCCCAACCACGAACTCATTTACAGCTCAAAGATACAACACAGTGCCGTGCCGTGACTCGAACCCGCAACCCTTCGGTCAAGAGCCATGCGTCCTACCATTTCCATAAAACATATCAAAGATACATCTAACATCCTCGCTTACATTGAAACTCCTTTCGTGTGAGGTCCCGAACTTATCAATTACCCTTTGAACCCTTTTTATGGCAGTCAAATATCGTCGACTTTTAGAGTTAGTGTTATTGACATTCACAGAATTCAAGCAATGTGACTGCTTTCATACATTCGACAAAATGTTAATGGGACAGATAATGGTAAAGGCAGCGTCACTCTCTGTTCGTCCGTCCGCCTGTCCGTCCGTATGCATGTCTGTCCATCCAATCTTTGTTTTCTCCAAGCTAACTTTAACATCATTCAATTTTGATTAAACTCGGTAAGCATATGCAAAGACTGAGTTAAAGGAAGATTCTAACGTCCTCGTAGATTTGGGAGACACCGCCATAAAGATGGAGTAGGGAAGTGATAAAGGAGTATATATACCTAAGTAGTTCCCCAGTGCCACGATTGGGGCAGCAAATCAACTTTAGTTCAATCAATAGTTCCTTAACGGAAGACATGGAAGCAAACATCTAATGCTACAGACATCTAATTATACAGAAGAAAAACAAATTTGTCGATTTTTACGATCATGCCTACTCTTTCCCCGAACCTGTACGGTCGAATTCAAAGGGCCGGTTTCCAAAACGGCCCCTTCTCTGATTCAAATTTCCTGTTGGTGGTGCATTGCCCATGCCGTTGTGGTCACAAATCTATAAAGTATAAAGATTTAGGTCACTTGGTTTGTTTTTTATGGCTCCTCAAAGTTGTACCTTTCAGAAGCTGTCTAAGTGTTGATAAAATGTGCATGTTATGTAAAATATTAATGAAAATCTAATCAAATGATGGTCACCGTAAAGAATACATTCATGGCATGATTGTGACAAAAAATCATGTTTCCATCGCGCCATTTGGCTGTTTTATGGAAGAAACAATCTCAAAAATGCCATTTTCGATGATAACATTTTAGACACAAAAACTGTGTTTTTTAGAGAATACACCCTTTTATGGGCGTTGGATGCAAACCAATTTTTATCCTATTAAACAGTACGTAATATGCTATTGATGAGAGGAAAAATCATCAAAATGTAAGTGGTGGAACATTTTCAAATGTTGGGTTGAATTAGCCTATGGTTGAATTGCCGATTTTCGACTTTCTTTAGATAATTAACAAAAAAACGAGAGTATTTGCTCGGTATGTTGAGAATATGTACACAGATATGAAAAAAAGTGAGAGAAACACTTTTTCATAAAAAAAATCCAAGATGGCTACTTCACAAGTCCCCGTGGTTGAAGACATTGGCTGACAAATAGACAGAACAACAAACAAAACGTGTTCCTTATGATTTTGGTTGGTTTTCGCATTTACGGGAGTGTTCATAGCTACGGGCGATTGTATAATACCTATATTTATAAGTTTGGTTAGTCACATGGTAACGGGGATCTTTCATATCGAGCCCCAAACATACTTTCGACATATGCACTCCGTTGCCGCATGGAAAACTATTTCAAGTTTTGTCGGAATTTCTTTACCTGTGGTTGTAATGGTCGAGGGTTTTCCAGCGTCCTGTAATACCCAAGGTAGTACAAGATACTGGAGATGTGCGCACACATTCCCATCGTTCTCTCTCCAACTGGGCACTGGCAGTAGTAGTCCTTTATTGGGGCCTCAACATCGGGTGAAACGGTGAACCGTATCCAAACGTTATATTTCGTTTGGCTTTTGTGTCGAGAATGTATTTGACATCGGAGAAGGTCTGGGGAGTGCTGGTAAAGCCACACCTCATAGTCTCCGTCATCACTTAAATGTTCGGCGATGTAACCAGGAGCCAGAGATATCTGATACGTTCCACACGTAATGGTTCTCAAGTAATCAAGATCGAGACGGGGAAACAGTACGGAAGATGCATCCATCTTGACAAACTCGGACCTTGCCCGTCTAGATAGATCCGGATCTGTCTTGACTCTCTGAGCTAAACCATTCGGTGTTGTCAAACGGTCCTTCATACGTTCAGCCATTAGCCTATCTTTGGCATCTCTCTCTGGAGATCTCTGGTAGATCGGTCCTCTAATACCATTCAGACAGGCTGTGACGGTTCGAAGCAAAGCCTCGATGACATTGATAAAGCTGTTAGACACCAATTGCGTTCGGAAGAACGTCCAGTGTTTCAGACGACCATGATAGGATTCCACAATCCACCTCGATTTGGTGATAGTTCTGTCAAGATTTGCTTGGACGTCAGAATGTTGACTTTGACCGGGTTTCAGGTATGACGGCATGCTAGCATTGAGGCCAGAGGCTTCGAGAACTGGTAGGACATCTCTAAAACCTCGGTCAACGACAACGTTGTCGTCTGGTTGTAGCCAAGTAACTAGCTTGTCCATGACTTTTTTTGTAATTGTAGCATCATTTTCGCTGCCAGTGAATGGTCCTACTGTGTCCAGAATGTAGCCATCTGGTAAGGCGATGCTCATGAATTTGAGATAGTTTCTCTTCTTCTGGCCACAGTAGGACATTCTCTGGAGCTTGTGGTCGGAGCTTTTCTGGATATAAATATAGGTGCCATCTAATATGGCAGTGGCTTTATCTCCAAAAAATGCTTCTGAAAAGACAGTATTGTGCCCGAGCAACTGTTCTCTTGTCAAGTGATCCGGACCTAGAAATTGTGGGACTATCGATGTGTCTAATGCCTGTACTATGGAGTGGAAAGTTTTGGACACACTTGACTTGGAAATTCCAAAAAGAGAAGAACACTGACTCCAGGAAATGTCGGTTTTCAGTTTTACCCAGAACAGTAATAGAGCATCGTGTGTAGTCTTGGTATATATACCAGATGAAAGATATGGGGAACAGTGCGAGTGGATTTCGAGGAACTGATCTTTGGACCAACCTGTCCAGGCCATGCATGCCGAGTCATCAAGAGAAGAAAAGCTTATTGTAAACGCAGACTGGTTCTGTGAAAGGACGTGCGACACCTCTAGGAGGTCATTAATGATTTCGGACGATTTTGATGGTAACTGAGATTCCAAGGAACCTCTACCATCAAGGACAACCTCTGTAGACGGATCTAAGTCGTTACCAATAAGGTGAATGGAGCAGACGCGGGATGAGGTGGGACACCACAGTTTGTGTGAATAGATCAGGTGATGTCTTGCACGTTTTGGTAAGACTGATGATTTTGTTCCATTTCTTGCAAAGGTAACAAGACAGAGACAGCATTTTTTGTGTGAAGATGATCCATTCAAAAGATCATGAAGGGTCAGCAACGGCAGGATATGGGACGGGGAGTCGTCTTCTTCCTCTATTTCCTGGTTCTGCTCGGGTTCAGGTTCAGGCTGATTTTTGTTCCGAAGATACTTCATGTAGCACTTCTGGCAAATAAGTGCTTGTTCCTTTGCTGACATCAATCCTTGTTGCACCAGCGTATCTAGGAGCCATTTATATTGTGGACTATTTACATTGCGTGCACTTCTGTTCTTATTGCCACTACGTTTCTTGAAGTATACTTGACACCCTTCTCCAACACATTTACCCTCCATCTTGAAACAATAACGATTGGTTTATGAAGCGTCGATAAAGTAACAAAATAGCAAGCCACCGATGATTGCTGTAAACAGCTAATACTTAGTAGTTTGGTACAATTATGCGAAAATGTGTGATAAATAACGAACAACTAATTACACAAAATAACAAGACAATATAATAAATCACATTCAATACCTCCAAGAAGCGCAGAATTGATTGATTACTTAGAACAAAATAAAGTATTTCATATGGATAATCTATCTATTCGATGTGGCGTGGTCGGCAGGCACAAAGAAAGTGAGACAAGTCAGGGTCCCAACCCTGACAGAGCCACAACGCTTTGGAGATGGGACAATAAAACAAGGAAAGTGAGACAAGAATAGCTAGCGTCGAGTCAATGATTCCGTAAACGTATAGACAAAGACAAGAAGATACGGATAAATGTACAAGGCCACACGATCAGAAAATTCAGAAGAGGACAACTTGAGATAGAACAGTATTCATGTATCAGGGTGTCCTCAGTGTAAATCTTTATATCGATACTGTTTATTTAGTCGTTACACATCATAAAACTGTCATGAAAATATCCGCTCTGATATTCAATATAAAAGTTTGTATATAATAAGCTATATAATAGGGTTTCAGACAAGGTTGTTACTCATTTCCCCTTTTCTTTCAATTTACAACCACATTCAGGCGGCGATATGAGAACGTTCCACCACATGGAATTAGCTGATTTTTGGTACACATATGAAACAAGTAAAGCTCTATCCGATTTTCTGATGGAAATTTGCATCCAAAACTATATAACGGGAGAAAATTGCAATTTTATGGCATTTTTCTTCATAATTGTGTCTCTGCAAGTGCATTTTCATCCGAGAATTTTTTTTTTTATGTTTTATGAATAAACACGATGTTTTGGAAATATTTATCAAAAGAAATTTATACTATGTTGCGAATTACAATTTCGAGATAACCTTCTTTTATTTACGAACTTATGTCTTTGATGCTGAAATTGACAACTTTATAAAAATACATTTTCACTGAAATTATGAAATCTGGGTGTCGGAAAGGTGTAAAATTATTCTTCGGAAAAGAAAAAAACAGTAGTTGAGCTAGATAAGAAATTATACGGGGGCAGGCTCCTATGGAGAATTAACATTACTGGAAACAGGCCCTTTAAGAAAGAAGCAAAACCTCGCATAACTAATTAGCATACTGCCCTCTGATTTGACGTCCTTATTTTATTCAAATACGACAAGTTTTGACATTTATACTGCGTAAACAAGAAGACAAAGATTGAGAAAAATCAGCATGTTACGCTACGAAATTTCACCGGTTTTGAATTGCTTTGAGAATTAGAACATACCCCCCTGAGCTTGATATCAAGGATACAAAAGGCTGTTCTACATCAGCTGCCTTCCTCGATCTATATTTGCAGCAGGATTGTCAGGAACGGCTGACAACTAATGATTATAATAAGATTGGTGATTTCCATTTCCTTCTCGTGGACGTCCCTTTTGCTGATGACCGACATTCCTGCTTCCCAAGCCGATTTTATAACATGTCACAGTCGATTCTATATTTAGATCTTGCTCCGAGTATCAGGATTTCCGTGATAAATGTCGACTACTGACGGACACATTCTAAGCGCAGGGTCTCCACAGTTAAACGGTCGCCATCGTGATCTATTGGCTTGTGTGATATGAAGGTCGGTTTTGTTGTTGTGCTCATTAGTGAGCTAAGTTGTTACGTTAGCTGAACACGATTAGAGAAGGTAGGTAACTTGGATTTGATCTAGATTTACACTGCGAGTGTCGTCAATGAAGCCATTGATTAGAGAAGGTAGGTAACTTGGATTTGATCTAGATTTACACTGCGAGTCAATGAAGCCAAATACTCTTTCCCTTCCGGAACACCTGGTCTTATTTTCTTGCATTTTTCTAACGTGTCAATATGAACATTTCTTTTGAGTTTATATTACCTTAGTTTTATAGATTATTAGTTTAGATTAAGGTTATGTTGACATTTCGGTAATTTCTTGTTGTTTTGTTCGTATAATCAAACAATTTTTGATGGTGTATTACACCCATCGATGGAAATGAAACGTAGAGGCTTAGACGTGCAAATATGTATAAGCACGCCAACGGTTGGAATCGAATCAATTTTAGGGTTGCTATTGCGCGAAAAAGGGCCATGACAGACAGACAAATTGATATTCCCTTTTTCTCCCATAGCGGGTGATATAAGTGTGCATGTTTGCAAAGTTGTCTATGTAATGGTTAATTTAAGTACAGTATTATAATGTAAAGCTGTGGTACAGGCAACTAACGGCGGTGTCAACATTGTGGTAAAAAAATGATGTTACCGGTGTGCATGTTACCAGTTATGAACGACACTAAAATTAATACAGTAAAATTATGTATAGTTATTACTGGATCATGTCGAAAAAATACTGACATGCAATTACGGGGGACCGCGTGAGAAACTCGACTACTTATTGTAGTAAACTGTTGTACGTGTCCATACTGAAACCACTTTTACATAACCCAACATGTTGTAATCACCATTACAAGAATCTCTAATCTCCGAGGTTATACATGCTGTAATATGCATAGGCATGGTCTAGCATACACGGTATAGGCAAGGTGCTTCATATCAAGTTATAGAATAGTAGACGAGAAGGACTATGTATAACTTAGTACTTGTTTCCCAATCTTCAAATCAAAGTCTTTTTTACTTGAACATGTTAATTGACATGAATAAAATATGGTTTAAACTTATACATTTGAGAAGACGATTCCCTGTTATATCTGATAGACCTATTTAAGCCGAGGAGACTTGATACTTATTTAAGTGTTCCTGTATTAATTTTTATCCTAATTTGTAAGCTTTTTCAATCTATGATCCTCTTAATAATCAAAACTGCGGGCAAACGTTGCGTGTTTGGAAATGCGTATGATCACACTTACAATGCTGTCAATAACTCTGTTTAAATCCCTTTAGCTATACTGATGCTCAATAAACAACTTGGTCCCCTGGAGAAGTCTCACAGCTCGTGATTGTCAATTAGTTGTCAGTGACGAAAGCAATGTGTCAATCTAATTGTCACGGACGAGGCAATGATTATAAGTCAATTCTGTAAATGATATGTGGCAGTAGCATAATTATAAGGGGGAACGTTCATTTGTTTATTACCTCAATCAATTAGAGCGTAAGTATAACTAATTTGTTGGGATCATTGACTCTTAGCCAATAACACGGGGTAGCACGCGGAGGCCCTTGTGGGATAGGTGTAAACGACGTTATCCATCACTTATTCTCTAGGGGCCCCACAATAATCCGTCAAGTGCAAATACGCATTATTAAAGATAATGGTTTTATGATGTTGTTGTAAAAACAGGTCAACGTCCCAAACGTACATAATTGGCGCGCGCGTAGAATTTCTCATACTCATATAGTCGGTACAAAATTAGCTTTAGCTGTTTCCTTCATAGGAGGACAGCGAAGACTACACAAAGGACGTCGTTTCGTGGACCGCAGTAGCCGTGACAGCCTAGCTAGCTACCGCATCTGAGGAGCTGTCCGACCTCAGAGCGTGCCCTGGATGGGCAGGAATTTTGAATCAACGAAGGCCCGGTAAGGGCCAACTTACCCTCTCACGTCGACCTAAAACTGACTTCGTCAGTGATTGTAGACGATAAACACCTCAACCAACCAACCAACCAACCAGCCAACCAAGATTTCGTCAAGTATTTATCGTTCAGAACTTTCTCGTTCTCTGTATGAAATAAACTACTCAGTGAGGATGTGCCAAACACATTTCGCTCCACATACCTTCAAAGTAGGGAACGGGAGACACGACTGTGAAGATACGCGAAGAAAGAAGAAAAATCGCCATCGGAGGAGGCGATTCTTGAGTGTTAAAACCTCTGCTGATTGAAATTCAGTAGTTACCGTTTAACTTGTAATTGCAGTTCTATATACCGATCCAAACTTAAATGCCTTGTAAGAGAACCCAAGGTGTCAACAAGAATATACATTCGTACATTAAATTGGTATACTGATTTTAAGACTGAGAGTATCCAGCCTACTTCGACTAAGCACGCTGGAGTCGTGTTCAGCGCCAGATGGTTCGTGTGGACAGTTAAGAAGATCCCGTATTTTTACGAAACCCTTCCCGTCGTTGATAAGATTTATTTATTTATTTTAATGCCGTATTCGACAAGGTAAACATGAGAATGACACCGCCATCCGTTTTGGTATCTCTTCTAATGTGAGTAGATTGTTAAACTATTATGTTTGTTAAAACAATCCACATATTGTTGTAAGACTGTAAGTGTAGCATTTTTAAGCCCCCCCCCCNTTTATGTGTGTTTCTTATGCATACTATAATACTATTCCGATTAAGTAAGTTTGTTGTAAAAGAATAACAAAATACAACCCATCTCCGGTGTTTGTAATTTCTTCATGTCATCTCCTACCACCAGTCAACCACAATAAATACTGACATTATTTCTACACAAGTTATGAAACATCAATGAAGCGTTATATCATTATCATTTCAATACAAACCATACCAAGAAACAGGAAATAGTGTCTGGCCTAAGGAAAACGATCCTATTTTGATGTCGCGATCCTATTTTGATTTGGTTTCACTTTGTTATTAGTTTATAGTTGTTTGCGCAAGGACGTTACGTGGCTATCTTTTTGATCTCAACATCAATAGACAGGCATCTAACAAAGCCACGCAACTAGGGATAAATTGGTGAAATAGACATATCTAACTAGAGCTCATGAATTTGTCTTGTCTGTGATGTATTGCAATTTCTAGTTTATTGTTTTATAAATTTACGTACATTTGTGTATTAATCTTGCATGGTGGTTCTTTTTGCTGTGTCCCTTTTTATCTGATTTCTGCATCTCCCGTCCTTATTGTCCCAATTTGGCACACATGGCTAGCTCGTTAGGGTAAAGAATAAGATGATGGGTCAATCGTTCGTATTGTGGTATGTCAGCTAGGACCGACCGTCGGCCTCGTCACAGGTAGTCACTTGTCCTAAATAAGTTATGATATGTTGCATGATTTATGTTGACAAATTGCACGATTTTCTTTTGGATAGCACTATATGCTTTCATTAGATTTATCATTCTTGCATTTTTCGAGCAGGACAAGAATGAGATTATATTAATTTCTTTTTAACGTTGGCATAGTTACTGTGACGTCAGCAACAACCACATATCGTCAGAATACCGAATATGTATACAAGAGTTATCAGCTGCACGTCGTATATTTTAGTAGAGCACACCCCAGTTATAAAAGGTAGTACTTGGGATTCAAATTATGAGAGACATTATAAGAATCGGCTTTATGATGTAGCGGAGCACAAACAAATTTACTTCACGCAGCCGCCATTAAAAGGATCAGCTGATAACGAGAAAACAAAGAAAAGCATACTTTGAGTGAAATCAATTAGAATTGACGCCATTCCTTAGAATACAATTAGAAAGATGGTACACAACAAGCTGATCATAATGTATTTAATATATGTACATATATTATGCTGTCACCTTGACCCTATCGCGTCACGTAACTGTTAAATATTTAATGTCTGTCGTCTGTACCCTATCACGGCACATAATCTTAAATTTCCAAATAAATAACCCAACACAAGGAGACAAGTGTTCATGCATTGAAAATATTGATTTCGTATAAAACAATTTACAGAATGTGATGACATCAAAAACAAAATGATTGTTCAATAAATTTAGTTTGAAATGAAGGACAAATATTCATAAACAAGTTAGTTTGTAAGAAAATACACGAAAAAATGACAAACGTAACCGGTGTTCATGTAAAATGTGGAGAACATTTCAAATACGGTGCACTGTATGACAAAAAAACGTCTGTAAAATGCCAGTGTGCTATAATCGTTGAGAATTGTCGTTCTCCGATGTTATATTTGCAAAATTGTCATCATCGGATTGCCAAGGAAAATCACGTGTTCTTCTGTTCTCATCGGTATGGTTGGTGACTGAAGTTAACATTAAACTTTTAATTCCTTCTTCTGATTGGCTGTTCACAGAATTTTCCAATAAACTCTTATTAACATTTGTAGGTGACGTCACGTTTTCATCTGAAAGAGACAAAATATACTTATGACATTTCTGTTCATGGTTAAACAGGCATCGATTTCCTTACACACTGTCTGGACATATTAAGGGAATTATCTGTTAGGCTATCGTCAACAGAACAAACAAATCAATAGGTTACATGTTACATGTACGGCTTGGCAATCTATCAATGGTTCTACAAGTATAGATAGAACAATCCAGACACGTCTCACTAATTCGTAGATTACGTCAGACAAGTTTATGACATTAGGAAAATTGAGCACGTCTCAACATTTTGATCACGCTTCTCAGAAAATCACAGAATGAGAACACGAACCGGTATAATCAGATCTCTCAAGAATGCTTCCCTTCAAAATTAACTCGATCCTGGTAGGCATTTAGCTATTACTTCAGAAATACTTCACTTCGAAACATTTTGTTTACAAAGAAAAGTTACCGTTGTCGGGATTGAGTTAACAATTACTGCTATACCTAATAGATAAAAAAGGTAGGCACAAATGGAACTATATGCAATCAAGATTGGAATACTTTCTTAGATTTCGAAATAAATTTCAAGTTTTCTAATGCGCTTCCCTTCTATGTTGGATTGAATAACCCGCTTTAGTTTGCCCCTTCGCTTTGAGTAAGGGTCCACAGCTACTAAAGACATAGGATGAAGATATACATGCATGAGTAGTAACCGAACTCGCTATAGGATGCCGTACCGAGGTCCTCCTCGATCGTATGCATACTGTTTTTGCCTTTCTGGAGCCGCTTTCTTCTCTCCAGCCACACTTTGTTGAAAGTCAGGTAGAGGAATAGACAGGAAAAGGACAGCACGCCGTATAGTCTGAACGTCCACACCATCCCCAGGACGTGATCCGGGTACAACAGACCGGTCAGCACACTACCAAGTCCCTTGCCTGGAAAATAAGATATAGGTGTGTTATACTCTAGTTTGTATACATATACCTCTAAGGGAACAACATAACCGGTTTTTGGAGGACCGTTACGGAGAGCAATCAGAGCTGTTGGCCTTTTGCTGATTTGTGAAGCACAGGAACTGTTGATTGAAGAACCACAGTTTTCACAAAAAAAAAAAATATCAAACGTATGAAGCGTTATCACCTCCTGCGGGTCCTACCGTGTTGTACAGGTGTGTTCATTGTCGAAATGTTAGGGTTCTGCTTTCAATGCAAACATCATCGCCACACCCTGGTGCAAACACGTTAATTGTGTTGATGGAGAGTCTTGGATTTAAAAGATGCTGTGTTTGTTGTCTAAAGAAGAACCCGTGTTTATCGGTTGTCGACATAAATACTCTTTTGTATCTATGTATCTATGTTCGATGTCAACAGATGTTTTAAGTAAGTGGAATTATTTGTTAACTAATGGTCTACTAGCCCTTCAGGCTGTGTACAAAGGGAGCTTTACTTCTTTGATTTTTCTTTTCAAGATTACAACTTATTTTCCATGAGAATAGAAATAAGTAAATCTGAGTAAGGCAAAACCACCCACGTCCTTACTGTACATGGAGGCACGCGCTAATAGTCGGACGAGAGTCGCTAAATATTTCGACCTTTTCGTCAGAATTTAAGAAAAGAAAATATGAAGATAAAGCCACTCGTGTTTTGACCTTTTAGCTTCGAGATGTACTTCACCGACCCGCTTCTAAAATCCTCTTTTTTTTCGGTACATTTTTCTTTACAGGTACATCAGGGAGAGCGCGGAGACCATTCTTCGACAGTACAGCACCTTCCGCAACCATAAATATCTATTGGAAATTTTCCACAAACTGAGAAAATACAATAATTGATCATTCGACCGGTATTTGATATCGCCAAAACAATTCCCATTTAGTCTCAGAAGTCCAAGTCATGTAAATGATGCTTCCGATTACACGTGCTCAAATAACAATAATGCGGACGCTTATTCCTGACATGAAAAATGATACGAAGACATATATGCCGATCATTACACTGTGATATGTGTGCATCATACACGTATACGGTGATACCACTGTCTGAGTGTAGTCGACACGTACACGGTGACACCACGGGCTGAGTGAAGCCGACACAAACACGGTGATACAACTGTCTGAGTGTAGCCGTCACCAACACGGTGATACCACGGTCTGAGTGTAGCCGTCACAAACACTGTGACACCACGGCCTGAGTGTAGCCGACACTAACACGATGATACCACGGTCTGAGTGTAGCCGACACCAACACTGTGACACCACGGTCTGAGTGTAGCCGTCACCAACACGATGATACCACGATGTGAGTGTAGCCGTCACCAACACGGTGATACCACGATGTGAGTGAAGCCGACACAAACACGGTGACACCACGGCCTGAGTGTAGCCGTCACCAACACGGTGACACCACGGCCTGAGTGTAGCCGTCACCAACAAGGTGATACCTCGATGTGAGTGTAGCCGTCACCAACACGGTGATACAACTTCCTGAATGAGTCGACACCAACTCGGTGACACCACGGCCTGAGTGTAGCCGTCACCAACACGGTGATACTACTGCCTGAGTGTAGCCGACACCAACACGGTGACACCACGGTCTGAGTGTAGCCGGCACCAACACGGTGACACCGCGGTCTGAGTGTAGCCTTCACCAACACGGTGACACCACGGTCTGAGAGTAGCCGTCACCAACACGGTGACACCACGGTCTGAGTGTGGCCGTCACCAACACGGTGACACCACGGCCTGAGTGTAGCCGTCACCAACGCGGTGATACTACTGCCTGAGTGTAGCCGACACTAACACGATGACTCCATGGTCTGAGTGTAGCCGACACCAACATGGTGACACCACAGTCTGAGTGTAGCCGTCACCAACCCGGTGATACCCCTGCCTGAGTGTAGCCGACACTAACACGATGACACCATGGTCTGAGTGTAGCCGACACCAACATGGTGACACCACAGTCTGAGTGTAGCCGTCACCAACACGGTGATACAACTGCCTGAGTGTAGCCGACACCAACACGATGACACCACGGTCTGAGTGTAGCCGACACTAACACGGTGATACAAAGCTGTGAGTGTAGCCGACACCAACACGGAGACACCACGGTCTGAGTGTAGCCGACACTAACACGATGATACCACGGTCTGAGTGTAGCCGTCACCAACACTGTGACACCACGGCCTGAGTGTAGCCGACACTAACACGATGATACCGCGGTCTGAGTGTAGCCGTCAACAACACTGTGACACCACAGTCTGAGTGTAGCCGACACCAACACGATGACGCCACGGTCTGAGGGTAGCCGACTCTAACACGGTGATACCCCGGTCTGAGTGTAGCCGTCACCAACACGGTGACGCCACGGTCTGAGTGTAGCCGACACCAACACGGTGACACCACGCTGTGAGTGTAGCCGACACCAACACGATGACGCCACGGTCTGAGTGTAGCCGACTCTAACACGGTGATACCACGGTCTGAGTGTAGCCGCCACCAACACGGTGACGCCACGGTCTGAGTGTAGCCGACACTAACACGATGATACCGCGGTCTGAGTGTAGCCGTCAACAACACTGTGACACCACAGTCTGAGTGTAGCCGACACCAACACGATGATACCACGGTCTGAGTGTAGCCGACACCAACACGGTGACACCACGGTCTGAGTGTAGCCGACACCAACATGGTGATACCACGCTGTGAGTGTAGCCGACACCAACATGGTGACACCACGGTCTGAGTGTAGCCGACACCAACACGGTGATACCACGCTGTGAGTGTAGCCGACACCAACATGGTGACACCACAGTCTGAGTGTAGCCGACACTAACACGATGATACCACGATCTGAGTGTAGCCGTCACCAACACGGTGATACTACGATGTGAGTGAAGCCGACACAAACACGGTGACACCACGGCCTGAGTGTAGCCGTCACCAACACGGTGATACCCCTGCCTGAGTGTAGCCGACACCAACATGGTGCCACCACAGTCTGAGTGTAGCCGACACTAACCCGATGATACCACGGTCTGAGTGTAGCCGACCCCAACATGGTGATACCACAGTCTGAGTGTAGCCGACACTAACCCGATGATACCACGGTCTGAGTGTAGCCGACCCCAACATGGTGATACCACAGTCTGAGTGTAGCCGACACCAACACTGTGACACCACGGCCTGAGTGTAGCCGACACAAACACGACGATACCACGGTCTGAGTCTAGCCGACACCAACACGGTGATACCCCTGCCTGAGTGTAGCCGACACCAACACTGTGACACCACGGCCTGAGTGTATCCGACACTAACACGATGATACCACGGGCTAAGTGTAGCCGTCACCAACACTGAGATAGCCCAGTCTGAGTGTAGCCGACACCAACACGATGACGCCACGGTCTAAGTGTAGCCGACACCAACACGGTGATACCACGCTGTGAGTGTAGCCGACACCAACACGGTGACACCATGCTGTGATTGTAGCTGACACAAACACGACGACACCACGGTCTGAGTGTAGCCGTCACCAACACGATGACGCCACGGTGTGAGTGTAGCTGACACAAACACGACGATACCACGGTCTGAGTGTAGCCGACACCAACACGGTGACACCACGGTCTCATTGTAGCCGACCCAAGGCTATTCAAAAAAATAATGTCTTTGTCCTGTTTTTAAACTCCACAACGTCCAAATCGTTTTTAATTGGACAACATCGTTTTCCCAGTGGAACAGCAGTCTTATTAAAAATAGACGAACTCCGATAGAACTGTCTGTACATTTCAGGCGAACATTGAGTAATTTCTGAGACATTGAATTTTGAATATGTGATATTATTAAAAAGTAATATTTACAAATTTAATTCCCTATAAGATCATGGATATCTATATCGAGGCTCTGTCCGGAATCGATATCGAGTTTACAGTAGCACGCACACAGCCTTGATTTGTGATGGCATTTAGATAGTAGTAAACCATTAAGGGACCTGTCGCCCCCCCCC